>NC_040011.1:11915506-12003204 GCF_000972845.2 Larimichthys crocea | reverse complement strand
TCTCACCTTGCCGCATTGTGGTTTGGCTGCACCCACCTGTAGCTGCTAAAAGGCTGTGTTCACCGCTCCGTTTTCAAACACTCTCTGGACAGTCAATGAAAGCTGAAATCTGTAGCTCATCTGTAGCTTTAGCTAGATTATATTCCTGCTTGCTGCTTTTAAAAGAATATTTCAGATTTAAACAAATGTCTGGATTATTAAAATATCTATGAGCTTGTCCGCAGACTCCAGTCCTGTGTTTTCACTACACGACTTGCCCTTGGCTGCACCATTACCCTCTCTGCTGCTTCATATAGTCCTTTTTTTTTATGTGCACACACAACTTTCATTGCTAGACATATCATCCAAAACTGGTTTACAAGCTGGAATCGTCCTTTTTGCCAGTAACATCAGTGAACTTTCTAACAGAGTAGGAAGCGAGGCTGAGCACATGGTATCGGTGACTGGGGTGAATGTCAAGTGCTCAAGGCCGCCGAGGGGCCACCATATTCAACTCGATGGAGCGGAAAGCCTGTAAACAAACAAGAGAGTTTGTTGTTGTTAGGGCAATGGCCAGTGTTACTATGGTGACAGAGGGTGAAGTCCTTGTTTTGACTCTCTGGCTCCGTTTAAGAGCAGTTCAGCGCTGACCACAGTGAATCTGGAAATACTGATAAACAGCATGCATGCGGGGCTGAGAAAGAGGTTGATCATGTTGTATTAGAGGCCACACACACACACCCACACACACACACGCACACACCACAAGCTCACACACAATAAAAAAACAAAAGACACTTCAGTCACATGTCATCTATTGAATCCGTCACTCTCTCCACATTTCTCATACTTTCCTCATACACAAATACACTCCTCACACTCTCACATCTCTTCTCTCACAAACACCCACATACATACACACACACACACACACACACTTTCTAACTCTCACACACACCTGGTCTTACATTCAACCTTTTTCACACCGTTCACTCCCCTAACATCCACTGAGCGACTCCCCGAGGACTTGTTAGAGCATAATCACCCCTGATTTCCGAGAATAATTTCCTCCTCTGTGTGGGAGCAATCTGTGTACTGTGCGTTCATTTGCACGTTTCTGGAGAAATTGTGTGTGTGTGTGTGTGTGTGGTGTGTGTGTGTGTCCTCTATGGAAGCTGCAGGCCGATGGTGATATTTTATATCCATGGCTCACTCTGGTTTGGCCGAAGCTTTTCTCGTGTTTACTCTAGTATAACTTTTGCGGTCGCTGTTGTGCTTCTTTGTTCAGCTGTTGGATAAATTTTGTTCTCCCACTGTAAATGCACTACTGGTTTCACCCATGTAGGCCTTAATGTCGGTTTTACAGGATATCAATCACTGAACCGTCTGACCTGCCGCAACCCCGCGATGATACATTATCTGAGCCCTACTGTTTGACTCTGCAGAAACAGACGGCTGGTATTGTAACTGACTTTGTTGAATGTTTGTGCCATCAATCATCGAAACCCACCACAGTCAGGCGAGCCAACATTAGATGTCGAGACCAAATTTATATCTAAGAATATGGTTGAACAGCTCTGGTCCAGGGTATTAGGTGACTGCAGAGTATTAAAACACGACGCATATAAATTCAACTTTAGGAAATCACAGCTGCTGAGTTTGCTGTTCTCGCTCTGCTCTCGGTGGCTCTTATGGTGATTTGGCGAGCAGTTGGCCCCCGGATCGCATTGTTCAGTTTTAGTAGCAAGGCCTTTAAAAGTGCACAAAGCAGATTTGTGCATGGGCAACTCCAAGTGGCAACAAAGGGTCATGTGAAGGAGAAGCAGGCAAAAGATCGAATGGTGAGTGAGTGAGCCATCACTGTCCAACAGGCCCAGTTTTCCTTATGTTCTTATGACTTATTGGTAGGTTTTCTTTGTCTGTAGAGCTTGAGCTAGAGAAAACTGTCCCAACTATGTGGGTGGCGTGTAAAAAACCCAATGAGATGCTAACCTCATTTTGTGGCAATACAAATAAATTCAAGTTAATCTACAGCTGTGCTGTAGTCAAGACCACCTAAACCGAGACCAAGACCAGAATATACCACAAACTGATACAAGACGAGACTTGGAGAGGTGGAGATCAAGTCAAGACCAAGACAGGACAGCATGTCTGTAGGGTGAGGGGTGAAGAGATTTGTTACTCTTTCTTTGTCCTTCCTTTCTATGTGTGAAACACTTGAGCAAAAGCAGGTTAAAGTCTTTGAGACAAGTCTTAAGACGTAGAGCATCAGAAAGTGGCTTGAGGGAAAGAAAGTCCAGTTTGCATAATTCTTTTGGGGATGTTAAAGAAAGTATATTGTATAATTTATTGTTTCTTTTTCTTTTGGTAATTTGGCACCATTGAAAGTTTTGAATTAACATGAGCAGTTCCCGCTTGCGCGTCTGATATCTGTCACTGAAACTTTAAAAGCACGATGATTCTCAGGAAAGTTCTGGAGTCTGTTTCCAATCATTTCTGAGGTGATTCAGGAACATTTATTTTAGTCTGTTCAAGTCTGAGGTATGATTTTTGTTGCAGCAGTCAGGTTATAATTGTTTTAAGGCACTTTAATTACCTCCATTGTTTTCATGAACCCCAGCATGCACCTGTCCGTTTCACCTCTCCACCCCTGGACTCTCACGTCGCCTCATTTTGGAGTTTGAACCTCACATGGACAGATCTACGTCTGACTTCTTAGGAGTGTGTGTTGTTAATAAACTCGGGTGTGTGCAGCTTTCAGAGGTGGGTGGGCCCCCAAATAGAGTTCCAGTACTTTTTTTTTCTTTTCTTTAAAAAACTTGTTTGGCTTTAATGAGGTTTGGTCACAGGTTAAGAGGCAACATTTACTTTAAGTCTGAGTATTCAAGTCACACCATCTCTAGTGTGGGAGGTCAACTTGTTTAAAGACTGGTTTATTGTGGGTGAGGCTGTTGGGCTTACATAATCAGAGAGCGGTTGGAATGACTGTCATGTACTGTAACTAATAGAAAACAGATATTCGCTCTACACAAGAGTCTCTGACGAGGACACTAAACTACAGACTAAATAAAGACTGAGAAAAACAGCAAGTGTTGACATTTAGAGACTAGAATCTGAGTTATGGAGTTTTGCATAAACAATGACAATGACAATGATTATTCAGCTAATTATTTCAACTCGACTCTGACCTTCATCGGTGCGTTGATTGTTACCGTAGAAAAGGGCATCAGCCAAAATACTGTGCACAGTCTGTTGATAAAAATGTAAAGAGTGCACTGGATTGTAGAGTTTGTCACGATACTAAAAGCGTAACCACGATACTATACCAGACAAAGTATCGCGGTTCCGGGTATTTATCGCGACCGCAGCCTTTTTTATTATTATTATTTTTATAAACTGCGATGTATTTGTACAAGTTAGTTTGAAACAACGACGTTTGTTTTTTTAAGCAAAAATTAGTGTTGCCACTGACGAGACGCCACGGCAGACTCGCTGCTCGGGCCCGGTGCTTCTGCCACGGTGAGTGTGTTGTCTCGTTGTCTGGGCGAGACAGAGAACTTTAGCTTGTTGTTTGTTTTGAAGTGAGTTTCTATTGAAGCGGAGCTGTCTTCGCGGAGTTCGTTCTGCCAATCCAGCTAACAGACGGCGGACCCAGCGTGCGGAAACCGCCTATCATATCCTTGGACGTCCCAGTAACAGGCAAACAGCCAATCATTCAGCAGCTGTGTAGTCGGTTGCGGTTTTCATGTTGGTTTGTTTTACAAGGTGATGCAGTGAGAAGCCGGGAGGAGAGCAGAGGCGGCCGCTATGTAGCGGAGCTGGCACCGGTAGTATAGTAATCACGGTAGTACCGTCGTGTAAATTTCTAGTATGTACGCGGTTTATGATTTGGCACCGCGGGGTACCGTGTATACCGTGGGTATCGTGCAACCTCTACTGGATTGTCTTCAGACTATCTTAAAATATCCGCAGCTGTTCCTTTGGTAACAACAAGTGAAGAGAGCTGTCATTATGAATTTACAGGTTTTATTGTTTTTATTATGTGTTTATGCACAGCGTGGATTTAGGTCTCAACCTTGCTGTTTGCTTAAAAATGTTCTGAATAGGGAGTCAGATTTTTTATTGCTGTTACTGCGGTTTTTATGTCTTCATATTCTTCTGTTTTTATTTCTATTCCTCCGTCCGACTATAATTTCAATATTTTACCCCCTGCTGTCTGTGTGTCCTTCTCTCTCATCCAGTGTAGACAGATCCACATACCTCCTTCCCAGCCCCTCACTCTCTTTTACCCCTTTCCTCCTCCCTGTCTACTCTTTCTCTCTCTGACCCACTAAAGTGAGATCCCATCATGTTTTCCCATCATGCTCTCCTCCCACCCTGCGGTGGCGGTGAAACCCCCGGCCGGAGGTATAAAAGACATGATTTACAGGGCCCCTCGCAAACAAAAAAAAAAAGAAAAAAACATTAAATGGAGATCAGTTTTCCACACAGTAGTCCCGTGCTTCACTGCAGATTTCACCCTTCAAAGTTTTGACTTCGAAAATATGGCGCACAAAACGACGGTGTGGTCCATTTTTTTTGTCAGGTTGCAAAAGTGCCAAACTTTTCTTCCACGAGAGACGAGAAAGCTGCAATAAAGCCGGTGTCGGTTTTCTCCATGTGTGTTCTGTTGACCTGTCTGGATGAGAGCGACAGGAGATCCAAATGAGGGGCGGAAAATCTCTCTCTTTTTTTTTTTTTTGTTTTTTTGTTCTTTTTCGCTGCTCGGGCCCGGTGCTTCTGCCATGGTGAGTGTGTTGTCTCGTATCTGGGCAAGACAGAACTTTAGCTTGTTGTTTGTTTTGAAGCGAGTTTCTATCGAAGCGGAGCTGTCTTCGCGGAGTTAGTTCTTGCCAGCAGAAAAACACGCCAATCAGCTAACAGACGGGTGGACCCAGCGTGCGGAAACAGCCTATCATATCCCTGGACGTCACCAGTAACAGGCAAACAGCCAATCATTCAGCAGCTGTGTAGTTCGGTTGCGGTTCCATGTTGGTTTGTTTACAAAGGAGTAGCGTGCAGTGAGAAGCCGGGAGGAGAGCAGAGGAGGCCGCTATGTAGCGTAGACTGGCACCGGTAGTACAGTAATCCACGGTAGTACCGTCGTGTAAAATTTCTAGTATAGTAGCGACGGTTATGATTTGGCACCGCGGGGTACCGTGTATACCGTGGGTATCGTGCAACTCTAATGATGGCATCGTGTTATTGTCCCAGGCTGTGGGCTGTGTTCTGCTACTAATAGAAGCCTCATTCATCACCGATCTCTCTCCTAAACTACTGTACGAGATCTAAATTACTAATACAGTGCAGTTCCTTTATCGTGAAGCAGCCACAGGAAACCAAGATCTACAAAGATCTTGAAAGAGAAAGAGGTAACAGTCACAGAGATCTTACTACAGTTTGAGAGAACCAGTGACATTGTTTGCAATACTGTCATGTACGTAACTTCTCACCTTGCACATCGTGGTTTGGCTGCACCCCCCTGTTGTTCTTCTGTTGCAGTAGCAGAGAAGCTGCTGAAGGCGTGTTCACCGCTCCCGCTTTCAAACACGTACTGGACAGTCAATGAAAGCTGAAATCTGTAGCTCATCTGTAGCTTTAGCTAGATTATATTCCTGCTTGCTGCCTTTTAAAAGAATATTTCAGATTTAAACAAATTGGTCTGGATTATTAAAATATCTATGAGCTTGTCCGCAGACTCCAGTCCTGTGTTTTCACTACACGACTTGCCCTTGGCTGCACCCATTACCCTCTCTGCTGCTTCATATCAGTCCTTTTTTTTATGTGCACACACAAACTTTCATTGCGAAGACATATCATCCAAAACTGGTTTACAAGCTGGAATCGTCCTTTTTTGCCAAGTAACATCAGTGAACTTTCTAACAGAGAGTAGGAAGCGAGGCTGAGCACATGGATATCGGTGACTGGGGTGAATGTCAAGATGCTCAAGGCCGCCGAGGGGCCACCATATTTCAACTCGATGGAGCGGAAAGCCTGTAAACAAAACAAGAGAGTTTGTTGTTGTTAGGGCAATGGCTAGTGTTACTATGGTGACAGAGGGTGAAGTCATTGTTTTGACTCTCTGGCTCTGTTTAAGAGCAGTTCAGCGCTGACCACAGTGAATCTGGAAATACTGATAAACAGACATGCATGCACAGGCTGAGAAAGAGGTTGAGTCATGTGTATTAAGAGCACACACACGCACGCACGCACGCACACACACACACACACACACACACACACACACACACACACAAGCTCACACACAATAAATAAAACAAAAGACACTTCAGTCACATGTCATCTATTGAATCCGTCACTCTCTCCACATTTCTCATACTTTCCCTCATACACAAATACACTCTCACACTCTCACACTTTCTCTCTCTCTCGCTCGCTCTCTCTCACAAACACACACATACATACACATACACACACACACACTCTTTCTAACTCCTCACACACACCTGGTCTTAACATTCAACCTTTTTCACACCGTTCACTCCCCTAACATCCACTGAGCGACTCCCCGAGGACTTGTTAGAGCAATAATCACCCCTGATTTCCGAGAATAATTTCCTCCTCTGTGTGGGAGCAATCTGTGTACATGTGCGTTCATTTGCACGTTTCTGGAGAAATTTGTGTGTGTGTGTGTGTGTGTGTGTGTGTGTGTGTGTGTCCTCTAATGGAAGCTGCAGGCCGATGGTGATATTTTATATCCATGGCTCACTCTGGTTTGGCCGAAGCTTTACTCGTGTTTACTCTAGTATAACTTTTCTGCGGTCGCTGTTGTGCTTCTTTGTTCAGCTGTTGGATAAATATTTAGTTCTCCCACTGTAAATGCACTACTGGTTTCACCCATGTAGGCCTTAATGTCGGTTTTACAGGATATCAATCACATGAACCGTCTGACCTGCCGCAACCCCGCGATGATACATTATCTGAGCCCTACTGTTTGACTCTGCAGAAACAGACGGCTGGTATTGTAACTGACTTTGTTGAATGTTTGTGCCATCAATCATCGAAACCCACCGCAGTCAGGCGAGCCAACATTAGATGTCGAGACCAAATTTATATCTAAGAATTATGGTTGAACAGCTCTGGTCCAGGGTATTAGGTGACTGCAGAGTATTAAAACACGACGCATATAAATTCAACTTTAGGAAATCACAGCTGCTGAGTTTGCTGTTCTCGCTCTGCCTCTCGGTGGCTCTTATGGTGATTTGGCGAGCAGTTGGCACCCGGATCGCATTGTTCAGTTTTAGTAGAAAGGCCTTTAAAAGTTGCACAAAGCAGATTTGTGCATGGGCAACTCCAAGAGGCAACAAAGGGTCATGTGAAGGAGACAGGCGAAAGATCGAATGGTGAGTGAGTGAGCCATCACTGTCCAACAGGCCCATTTTTCCTTATGTTCTTATGACTTATTGGTAGATTTTCTTTGTCTGTAGAGCTTGAGCTGGAGAAAAAACTGTCCCAACTAATGTGGGTGGCGTGTAAAACCCAATGAGATGCTATACCTCATTTTGTGCAATACAAATAAATTCAAGTTAATCTACAGCTGTGCTGTAGTCAAGACCACCTAAACCGAGACCAAGACCAGAATATACCACAACTGATACAAGACCGAGACTTGGAGAGGTTGAGATCAAGTCAAGACCAAGACAGGACAGCATGTCTGTGGGTGAGGGGTGAAGAGATTTGTTACTCTTTCTTTGTCCTTCCTTTCTATGTGTGAAACACTTGAGACAAAAGCAGGTTAAAGTCTTTAAGAGTTCGAGAGCATCAGAAAGTGGCCTT
The DNA here is from genome assembly GCF_000972845.2 of Larimichthys crocea. NCBI lineage: Eukaryota > Metazoa > Chordata > Actinopteri > Sciaenidae > Larimichthys > Larimichthys crocea. The sequence continues at coordinate 11,995,389 of NC_040011.1, read as the reverse complement.
GAGGGAAAGAAAGTCCAGTTTGCATAATTCTTTTGGGGATGTAAAAAGAAAGTATATTGTATAATTTTATTGTATAATCTTTTTTCTTTTGGTAATTTGGCACCATTGAAAGTTTTGAATTAAACATGAGCAGTTCCCGCTTGCAGCGTCTGATATCTGTCACTGAAACCTTAAAAGCACGATGATTCTCAGGAAAGTTCTGGAGTCTGTTTCCAATCATTTCTGAGGTGATTCAGGAACATTTATTTTAGTCTGTTCAAGTCTGAGGTATGATTTTGTTGCAGCAGTCAGGTCATAATTGTTTTAAGGCACTTTAATTACCTCCATTGTTTTCATGAACACCAGCATGCACCTGTCCGTTTCACCTCTCCACCCCTGGACTCTCTCACGTCGCCTCATTTTGAAAGTTTGAACCTCACATGGACAGATCTACGTCTGACTTCTTTAGGAGTGTGTGTTGTTACATAAACTCGGGTGTAGTGCAGCTTTCAGAGGTGGTTGGGCCCCCAAATAGATTCCAGTACTTTTTTTTTCTTTTAAAAATGAGCTCTTGTTTGGCTTTAATGAGGTTTGGTCACAGGTTAAGAGGCAACATTTACTTTAAGTCTGAGTATTCAAGTCACACCATCTCTAGTGTGGGAGGTCAACTTGTTTAAAAGACTGGTTTATTGTGGGTGAGGCTGTTGAGGCTTACATAATCAGAGAGCGGTTGGAATGACTGTCATGTACTGTAACTAATAGAAAACAGATATTCGCTCTAACAAAGAGTCTCTGACGAGGACACTAAACTACAGACTAATTAAAGACTGAGAAAAACAGCAAGTGTTGACATTTGAGAGACTAGAATCTTTGCATAAAACAATGACTTCAATGATTATTCAGCTAATTATTTCAACTCGACTCTGACCTTCCATCGGTGCATTGATTGTTACCTGTAGAAAAGGGCATCAGCCAAAATACTGTGCACAGTCTGTTGATAAAAATGTAAAAGAGTGCACTGGATTGTAGAGTTGTCACGATACTAAAATGAGTAACCACGATACTATACCAGACAAAGTATCGCGGTTCCGGGTATTATCGCGATACTGCAGCCTTTTTTTATTATTATTATTTTTATAAACTGCGATGTATTTGTACAAGTTAGTTTGAAACAACGACGTTTGTTTTTTAAGCAAAATTAGTGTTGCCACTGACGAAGACGCCACGGCAGACTCGCTGCTCGGGCCCGGTGCTTCTGCCATGGTGAGTGTGTTGTCTCGTGTCTGGGCGAGACAGAACTTTAGCTTGTTGTTTGTTTTGAAGTGAGTTTCTATGGAAGCGGAGCTGTCTTCGCGGAGTTCGTTCTTGCCGGCAGAAACACACGAACAGCCAATCAGCTAACAGCCGGGCGGACCCAGCGTGCGGAAACAGCCTATCATATCCTTGGACGTCACCAGTAACAGGTAAACAGCCAATCATTCAGCAGCTGTGTAGTTTGGTTGCGGTTCCAGTTGGTTTGTTTACAAAGGAGTAGCATGCAGTGAGAAGCCGGGAGGAGAGCAGAGGCGGCCGCTATGTAGCGGAGACTGGCACCGGTAGTATAGTAATCCACGGTAGTACCGTCGTGTAAAATTTCTAGTATAGTAGCGACGGTTATGATTTGGCACCGCGGGGTACCGTGTATACCGTGGGTATCGTGCAACTCTACTGGATTGTCTTCTAACTATCTATAAAATATCCGCAGCTGTTCCTTTGGTAACAACAAGTGAAGAGAGCTGTCATTATGAATTTACATGTTTTATTGTTTTTAATTATGTGTTTATGCACAGCGTGGATTTAGGTCTCAACCTTGCTGTTTGCTTAAAAATGTTCTGAAATAGGGAGTCAGATTTTTTATTGCTGTTACTGCGGTTTTATGTCTTCATATTCTTCTGTTTTTATTTCTATTCCTCCGACTATATTTCAATATTTTACCCCCTGCTGTCTGTGTGTCTCTCTCTCATCCAGTGTAGACAGATCCTCATACCTCCTTCACAGCCCCTCACTCTCTTTTACCCCTTTCCTTCCTCCCTGTCTCTCTCTTTCTCTCTCTGACCCACTAAAGTGAGATCCCATCATGTTTTTCCCATCATGCTCTCCTCCCACCCTGCGGTGAGGCGGTGAACCCCCGGCCGGAGGTATAAAGGACGTGATTTACAGGGCCCCTTCGCAAACAAAAAAAAAAAGAAAAAAACATTAAATGAGAGATCAGTTTTCCAGCACAGTAGTCCCGTGCTTCACTGCAGATTTCACCCTTCAAAGTTTTGACTTCGAAATATGGCGACAAAACGACGGTGTGGTCCATTTTTTTTGTCAGGTTGCAAAAGTGCCAAACTTTTCTTCCACGAGAGACGAGAAAGCTGCAATAAAGCCGGTGTCGGTTTTCTCCATGTGTGTTCTGTTGACCTGTCTGGATGAGAGCGACAGGGAGATCCAAATGAGGGAGGAAGTGGGAGCAGTTAAGGCCCAAGGCTGCGGTGTTGACACATTGTAATTCTCTGTTTTAATAGAAAGCGAGCGATGTAAAGGCCCAATTAAACCAAGTCTGGCTTTTTCATCTCGTTAGCTAATTGTTCATACAGTTTAAAGCTGAAACATTAAACCTCCCGCAGTGTTACAGGAAGATGGTATTGTTTTTGTGGAAAGTCGCTTGAAGGATTTATAATTGGACCTTGCGAAACTTGTTGCTGCCAGGCTGTTGAAGAAAAACAGAAAACAATAGTTTCATCACATCACTACAAGTGTTTTTTACAACAGATGTTATTGGCACTGTCACCGTGAACATGAGCAACATTTCTTAGTAAACGGGCACAGATATTTTGACTGAGAAACGTTGCACAATAGCTTTTTCAATCAAAAATATTTTGTACTAAGAGAGCAAGCGGTATTTGATTTTTTTACTCTAAAATACCAAAAAACTTTTCAAAGCATAGTGAAGTTGATCATACAAAACCTCTAATTGCGATGTGAAAGCCCCAAACTGTTCTACTCAAGAATCAATTATGGATTTGATCAAACCACTCATCCTATAAAGCGCCGTAAACTCAGTAACCTGGAAGTCAGAGCATCAGGCTTGTGGCTGGAAAGTCACTAATTTACATCCTGGACAGAGTTAAGAAGAAAAATGAACAAAACTTTCCACTCCCTAAGCAACCGAGGCATTTTAGTCCCAACTGGTCTGGTGGAGCAGGTCCATAGTCAATAGGAGAAGACTGTTTATGCTGGAAGAGCTCGCAGATATAAGTATGGAGCAGGTTGTTTCTGAAAATGTAGACCGTCCCCAGATTTTGGTATCACCGACTAATTGTGAAATTGAGCAAAATTGGAGCCTCTGACCTCTAAACGCTGAATTTAATAAGTTCTGATATTTCACAAAACAGTGGCTCCGCTTCGTTGAAGCTTTTTACAAATGTTCCATATCACATTTACAAATTAACATCAAAACTGAACAGCTACCCTGCTTGGGCTGCAGCTGCAGCGGTGACTGTTAAACTCCACACACTCATCCTCGAATTAGGTGAATGATTCTGAGTTGGGAACAGAAATGAGAAGTATATGTGTGTCTGGCTTTCCTCATGAAAACCCGCAAATTGCAACAATTGCACTTGTCTTCTTTTAGCTATTACCTTATGTGACTACAATAGAAATCATTTTGATGTAAACAAAACAATATACTCTCATCTTGAGCACCTACCATTGCATGCATGGTGTTGGTGTTGTAAAGACTCAAACATGCAACCTGTTGGGTCCCAGTTGGTCTATCTGCCAGGCGTGTCATCGTGTTGCAGCATAATCAGAAACACTGGTCAACATCTCGCCTCTCCTGTCAGCTGAAAACAACAGTGCCCACGGTCAGCCTGACACAGACCGTGTAAGACTGAGCCCATAAATTCCACCTCTGGATGCACACCAGTACATCTGTGCTTCAGTGTCAAAACAAACCCCAAACACACATAAATAAGAGCTATTACACTTGCATAACCGCAACTAAGAGGAAAGCTACTGTGGGCTTAAAATGTACTTGCTACAAACTACACCATAAAATGATGCTTCATTAAAGATAATGAACGAGACAGTGATTTGTCAAATGTCAACCTCATGGTGACTCTAGAGGAACGGTTGGGGGAAGTCAGTAGGTTACATCAAAGTTCAGAGCTTTACAAAGTTTTACCCCACACTCTTGAATTTGGTTATTTTCTATTTATAAGCTTTGTTCTATTTAGCTCTATCAATATTTAATTTGTAGTTTTGTTGCAGTGGGTTAAAGTTATTGACTGGCAACAACCAAACTGAGCCGGTAGAGTAAAGGGTCAACAAGTGAAACAGGTTTACAGTTGGCACTGGATGGACCAAATCTGTTTTTTTCTCATTAATCCTTATTACATAATCAAAGGAGTAAACTGGTGCATTTTTCTAAACACGATGTGGTAAAACGATCAGGGTTTGTGTGTACTGTACACCGAGGCCTTGACTGGAGTTTGCTTCTACGTGATTGAATGCCGGTTTGAGGATTGAGGCTAATTATTAACATCAAGGTCTGAAGCAAACTATAATGCAGAGGTTTGTTTAACAGGACAACTGATGGGATAAACACACACACACACACACACACACACACACACAGATTTCTATTTAATACATCTGAAGATTTTCAATGTGCATCTGAATTATATCATATTATTTGGCTGTTGCAATGTTTCCAGTGTGAACTATTACAGATGTTTGTCACAGCTGTGAGCATGCTAAATATAAGAGGAAATAACCATTTGATGTCAACAGTTGGCCGTCACTGCTATACATCTGGATTTATCTGAATATTGAACATGATGAGGACCCAAATAATGATGATTATAGCTCATTGAAACACAATTTTCACAATAAAAAAGGTCAGATAATGCTTCGGTTTAATTTATGGGTTGCTTTGGGCAGACCTTGTAGCACTAGATAAACTACCTGTCATTTACTACCAGGCTGCAAGAACCTCCACAATTTCTTTTTGACCCACCGTCTAACAGCATCACCCTCAAAACAGGTTTATTAATGCATAATAAACGCTGAATGTGTTAAAAAGTTTAAAAGGTGAGGCTTTTGGAAGGAGCTCACTGCTCTAAGACACACACATAAAGACATAAAGAGTAATGGTGGATCACTCTATTTTTCCACTTATGCTATAGATATATGGGAAGTTGTTATGCTGTCATGTTTTCACGTACCTGCGTTGTAAAACCATCAGCGGTTATAAGTATAGGCTTCTGCAGGTCTTATTCTGCACAGGATGATGGGAAAGCTGGAGCATTGAGAGAGTAACATCTGTGATAATCGTGCATGCACAGTCTCCAGAACGGCAGCCCACGAAAAGGAAGTTCACTAACAAAGACCACGGCAATAAGGACATGGATTTAGAATGGTGCATTAATTATTAGAGATTAAGACCAAGATGATGTAGTGTAGAAGGGTTGGGGGATGAAGGTTTGAGGGGTGAGGGATGCAGGGATGAGGGGGAAACTGCCGTGCACTGCTGTAGTGGAGCTACATCAAACTGTAGCCACCCATAACACTAAAAAGCTCATGTTCAGACTTGATCGTTTGTCTTAAATAAAGACATAAAAGACATTCATTTCTGTATTTCCGAAGAATAAGACATTTAACAAATAGCCCGAGATGTCCTCTGAACATTTGTCTCTTAATTGATACAGAGGATACCCACAATCGAAAATCAGGCCAGGACTCTGTATTTTGTGATTGTTGGAAGAGAAATCATTTGGACAGAAATCTGTCCCGCTGTCAGGCTTCGATGCAGATGAGTTACTAATAGTTTGGAAATGAAGAGACAGGGGAGGATATTAAATTATCACTGCAGTCAAAAGAAAAGTCCTGAATCTCTAAAGACGTATACTTTTCACCCCGGGAAAAAACCCCATCCATCTTTAAAATCTGGTCTACCTTGAAAAAAAGGTGAAAATGTGATATAACTTCACTGGTTTTCAGTGTAGTTTTAAATGTTCTTCAACAAGTGATGACATTGTGAAATAGTAGGCATGATATCGCTCCACAGATATCAAGATAACATCGCCTGAAAAATTTGCTTAAACAAGCCAGTTTGCTTTTGTAACAATGACCTCACCCATCTGGCAGATTTTTATCTCCCTTACTTTTGGAGAAATAAGACTCAACACTACACTGAATGACTTGTCAAGATGGATAGTTTTTGCAGCGCTGGAGAAAGAGAAAACCGATTCTCATTTTCCAAGTGACGCCAACAGATTTTTTGAAAAAAGACTACAATTGGCTTTGAATGGATTCCACAGACACAAAGGTCATATCACTCCCTCAGCATGTTGGAGGATGATGTCAACTATAAAGTCTAGGTGAAAATGAAGCAAAAGCCAAAAGCGAAAATGTAAAATTTGCACACGATTTCGGCGTTGCGTAACATCGCTTGGACACTTGATGCTTTCTCCGATATCCCCTTGGGGCATATGAAACTCTGGCCAGTTAGCTCTGCAAATCAAAGCCTGATTTGGACTGAAGTAACCGGGATACACACACACACACATGCTCATATGACATCGGGCAAAGTACCATGCATGCAAAATAGTGCATATCACACACTTTTCATGCATTCGCGGTGACACGACTGCACTTATGAATAAAGAACAGGATGAATTAAAATGCAAGAACACATACAGAAACAGGGACGGTGTGGTTTGATATTAGACCAGATGTCTGCACAAAGAAGAATTTATAGACTTTCTGTTTTTGTTATTATGTGGAGGGAGAATCGCACTGCAGAAAAAGTACAGACACATTCACACACAGCCATGCAGTCCCATAAAAATACAGACATTTCTTTATGGCATTATTGCAGGACAAGACACAAGAGACTTTAATACAGACAGCACATACATGCACACCTAAAGTATACCGACACTCTAGAAGCTGTCACACACACTCACACACCTTATCATCTTTCCGTAAATCCGCCAGGAAATTCATCTTGTGTTTCTGGTGTCCCTCTCTGTTCAGGGATTTACTGCCTCTCCCTGAGGAACCGTTAATGCTTCGCTGCTTTCCTGAAATCATGTGATTCCTAAGAACACAGCCATATACCAAATGCTGAAAAAAAAACAACCAGGAGCACCTGCTGTTTCCATGAAACCGGCTGACCAGGTGAATCCAGGTGAAACTCTGATCCTGCGCTCAGCTCACCCGATAAATCGCCTTCCGCCATTAAGAATTTGGAAAGGTTGAAGCAGGATATTTGAGCCTCGAGATGATTCACATAGATGGATCGTGTCAAAGCAGGTGCAGGTCAATACCACAGTCACCAAAGCTGCCAGATGCAAGAGATATACGGATATTTGTGTTGGTGACATTCTGAAGACGCTCATTACTAACTCAGGAGGTACAGCAGCGCCAACGTAAGGCATTTCAGAGACAGTAGACCGTACTTACCAGTATTATTTACACAAGGAATGGCATGCCTACCACTGAATCTTGGACTGTATTCATGGTGTGTGGCATCACCTATAAGTGTCTGAAGAAAGCCATAACTTTTAAAGCTTGTTGCTCTTGACAGTTCTTTGGAAATTTGGAATTTGTGTGTATCAAGTAAGTATGTAAGTAGTAAGTAGTTAATAAGTATTGTTCCTTGTGGCCGTCTATAGATAAGTTTGAACTCTTGGTTAGATAGAAAGGTGCTTTTTTTCCATCTACCTTTCCATTCGTAGATCGACAACCATTGGATGGATTGCCATAAAATGTGGTACAAACATTAATGTCTCCCTCAGGATGAACGCCAATAACTGACATGATTAATTGTAACTGATGATCTCTGAGTTTTCATTTAGCGGCATCAACGGGTCACAATTTCACTTTGTCCAATACTTGCATACTTGCAAGGACTAAAAGTCATTCCCGGATTTCCTCTTGTCTGGTGGCTTCTTGCTCCGTCACTCTCCGCCAATGTTCTCTTTGGTCTGCCGATCGTCAACAACACAAGACATAGCAGCTGGCTGATATAGTCAAACAGCAAGAAGCCCAGTCTGTCTGTCTTTCAGCCTTTTATTTCACAAAGCACTTGCCAACAACAACTTAAAGTCAGTCCCAGATTTACTGTTGCTCAGTCTCTTTTTTTTTCACCTCTCAGATTCTTCCATCATCGTCCCCTTTGGATTTTTCGCTTCTGTCATTATGTCAATAGAGGCTGCTGTTACATTGCCCGCTTGCCCAGTTCCAGTTCTGGCTGGACTTCCGTCAGCATTCCCCCGCGCCCTGGACCTGAAAACCTGAAAACTACCTGGTGGTCCAAAACGCCTGTGGTACAAAAACTAACACTCCCCTGGTGCTCTCTGCTCACAGTTTGCAATGCAATAAGACGCAAAAGAATGCCAGTGTTTGGGTGTCAAAGGTTTGATCGCAGATTCGAACAGATGACCTTTTTGTAGAAAGTTTTCCCTCTTAACTCCAGAATGCCCCCCGACAGTTGAAGTAAATTTACTCTCTCGTTTTAGTGGGTGCAATACTGCCAGAGTTGGTTCTGGCCAATTTCTTTTGTAACCTTTTTATGTATCACTGAGACGTCTCTGTGCCAAAAAGGCATTAGCCCTGATTCATGTTGACATTTGAGGAAAGTTCAAGGGAAAATGAAGTAAAAAGCTGTGAGTTCAGCACTGTGTAACCTTTATCAGCACTAATAGGCACACTGAATGTGCACACGATCAACATTTTTAGTTGTTTTTAGTGACAAAAGAAGCTTTAATAAGCAATAAAATGTGTCTTTTTCCATATAGAAGACTTAATTTAACATTTAACACAACTTTTAGTGCATTTAGAGAAAATAAATGTAGTTTTCTTGCCATGGTTTTCCTGTATCCTTCTATATTCAGGTATTCGATTTTTAACTATTGCTTTCCTTCAAGCCTTGTAAGAGGTTTTGAGACAATTCATCAATGATTATTTTGACTGCATAGAGTTACATTATATCATATATATTATGCAAGATAAGGTCAATGAATTCTAGCAAAAGTCTGTGATACTGCTGCCTTTATATACCTGGAATTTCTCCGTTTCCTCCTGTGGAAACTCCTCCTGTGTCCTCTTACAAAAAACCTACAGTTAGATGAGAGTTATTATGCTTTAATGAGATTACTGTAACACCATAATCCATTTCTTCCTTTCATCGGTTTCCTCTGACGTCTTGACAAGGTAATCAGATCCACGCTTTGTTTTCATAGGTGTGAGCGGTTACAGCAGAATAATCTGTGATGGCCTCGCCAGCCGGCGTCTCTCAGGTTTCTCATTTAATGAAATAATGATGACGGATGTGAGACCTGCTAACCAGAAATCTCACAGCTGAGGGTGGCGATTGAGAGGAAGATTCCTCTGTTTATGTACCTGCCGGCCTCTTTTTCTACCTTAGCATGCTGGGATTTCAATGAAGACAGAATTAAAAGTTAGTGCAGCACCTCCGCACATGGCAATGATCTTTAAACTGCAGCTGTTCACATTTGCAAACATTCATTTGAGTCTCGCCCCCTGGAGCGTTCATTAGCTGTCTCCTGTCTCACCTTTCGAAGTACCTTATTATCAGCACATGGCCAAATGATGCAGATGACCTCGTCAAGGACAGTTGGGCTCTTCAGTGTTAAACACTTCAGCTTCATGCTTGGCTAGGAAGGTCCGGTTTGACAACTCGGAGGTGCGCACTGGTATATTTTCATATACAAGGCGATTCAAGGGACACATGGATACATAAGGATTTAGTGTCCATCCATTCTATCCCAGACTCTCCATCCTAGCATGAAAGAGAAACTGTGGCTGTGGAATATTCAGAAAACTCAAAAAACCCTCAAAAGCTTTTGTTTAGTTTGTCCCTTCTGGGCTACTGTAGAAAGATGTTCAACATAATGGACTCCATGAAAGAAGACCTGCAACGTCTGTAGATATAAAAGGCTCATTTGGAGGCAACATAAGCATAAATATTCTTAGTTTTAGGTGTTTATACACCAATGAAAACATTCCGTAATCTTTGGACTATTGAGCGCACCTGAATATAAGCCTATATATATAGCCTATATATAAGGCTAAATTTTAAAAGGAATTGTTGGATTGTCCTTGCTTAAACTGATTGGATTGGATTGGATTCATGGCTTTTACCACACCTTTATTTATTGAGATGTGGGGCGGCGTTTAGCTCAGTTGGTAGAGCAGCCGCCCCATGTGCAAAGGCTCTGTGCTTGCTGTGGAAGCCCAGGGTTCGAATCTGACCTGTGGCTCATGTCACTCCCCATCTTTCTCTTCCCACATTCCTGTCTCTATCAAAATAAAAGAGTGAAAAGGCCAAAACAATAATCTGGTCTATTTATCGGGATGTGTTGTAATACTGTTTTATATCTGTTTTGATTTACCTGTCCCTAGTTTGGACAGGACTCCATTGAAAAAAAGGTTTTTAATCGCACTGGTAAATAAAGGTTAAAAAATATGCACAACATATCCATGGTATTTGCTACATCATTGCATGGCAGCATTTTCCGTTTGACATTTAAACTAGAAGATTAACAGACATACAAACATAGAGAAATATCCCTTTTCCATAACACTGTAATCTGTGGCTAGATGTTGGAAACATTACCAGAACACAGAGGTTGTTGGTTTCATTCCCTGTGATAAGACAACTGTAGCAACCATTGCTGGCAAACTGCATCAATCTCGGTCCTTGTCTAAGAGGGATCATACAGGTGAAATGTCATCCTCTGTGACACTGCAGGAGGTTGTGTAGCCACCTCGATACTAAAAGAGTCAAAATGTAGCAGTTAGTGTTGATTTAGCACTGGACCAAACTTTATTTCAGCTAGTGCAATAAGATGCAGCTCCCTAAGCAGGTCACAAATCAACTATTTTAAATAGTTTTGACCCTGTTGGCCCTCAAGACATCTGCTTCATTAATCTGGCCGTAGAGGTCTCATTGCAGTACAGTTGCAGGATGAATGCATAATCCTGGATCTCTACCTGCTACCATATCCTGCATGTCTGTCTGTCTGTTTTGTATTTCCCTGTGTGTATAATATTAAAGATCATCTGCACTGGCCTTAACACACTAAGTCATCTGAAGGAGTTGTCTCTTAAAAAGCTTCCTGGATCAGCGTTCGGAAAACAGGCTGTTATTAATCTATGACGGAGTGAATCACTGCAATGCGATTCGAATTTATTCTCCACTGATTCCTAGAAGAATGCTACTCTTGATTTGTTCAAACACAATACTGGACACTTCTGCAGATGTTTAAATGTTTCTTGGAAATATCCCGGTTGGGATTAGGTCAAACAAGGATGGTGTGGATTTACTTTGGAGAGACAAAGAAAGTCTATGAAAACAGGATCTTGTTTTTGGGCATGGGTGAAGCTGGAACGTAAAACGAGCATCCAAAATATCTTTAAACCAAATGGAGAGTTTTAATACCCCCCACTCACTGGCAGGATTTTTTTCTATTATGAGTGGATAAACTTGAGATATCCCACAAGTACTCAGAGTTTTAGGATGTAGTTGTGTTTGTTCCTCTGTATTTAGACAAAGAACCACCATACCAGCAGTGGAGCACAGCAACAATCCCCCTGCCAAACTCTGTAGGTGGAGTTTTTGCCCAGGTGTATAAATCTTCTGTGAAAAGTCCGTGAAAGTTCAGTCATCCAGGTCATCTTTCTTCAAGAAGGGTTAAATCTGTTCAGTCATCCAGGTCATCTTTCTTCAAGAAGGGTTAAATCTGGAACACAGGAAAGGTTCACAGACGACAAATTGATGACCAAATTTTCAGGCATTCATTCAGTTACTACATCTGCATATAAAGCTGCTATGTGTAGAACTTCTTGTGGTCTTGAGCAGGGTCTGAAATCTGCGTTTTTTAAACTTTTTGCAGTGATTGTTCGGCTGTGGTGAGGTGAGAAAATAAACTGGGACCTCTCTTTGAATCTCTCTCATTTGTCATCCTTGACAGAACTACTGTTGTCTCTTTATCATGTCTACAAACAAGTGCAACATCATGATTGCCTTTGAGGACCAAAGTGCACTGTTGTCCCCACTCGATGGATGATTGCGTCTCGACTCTCTATATAATGGCAGGCTTTTCAACCCTCCTTTGAGGGTGGCAGCTCAAACCAGCTGTGATCATTTCTGCCTTCAGATGAGACTGAATGACACATCGTAAAAACTACTTTTAGCATATCGCGGCCTTGTATGGATCGTTTTCAGCCACTTCATCCGACCTTGGTATCTCGCCTACCACATCTGTTGAGTACAAATTGGTGTACAGTATGCAGCTCTGTACAATGAGGGTTCCAAAAAGGATGGGATGCTGTGTAAAATATCAATTTTGCACAGAGGAGACAATATTCATGATTTCCACAGTCCAGTTTGTGTCAGTCAGTCCATCGTAGACGAGCTCCAGCCAGTCTGATGATACGGCTTTTGCTTTGCATGGTACTTCCATTCGTAGATGCAGAGTCCAACTATGTTTGTTGACAAGAGTTTTCTGAAGTGTTCCCATGCACTTGTAGTAATGTCCTTTTATACAGTTATGTAGGTTTTTAATGCAGTGCTGCCTGAGTTATCAAAGGTCGCCGGCATTCAATGTTGTTTTTGGCCTTGCCTCTCATGCGCAGCAAATTGTCTTTTTGTCTGAATCTTTTGAAGATATTATGGATTACAGATGTAGAAATCACTAAGTTAATTGCATTTGCATGTTACAAAAACAAGTGGTGAACCTCAACCCATCCTCGGTGGTGGACGATTGAGCCAATCGAGGATCATTTCATTTCCAATTTTGATACAATGAATCTGTTTACCTGAGGAGTTCCACACAGGTGTTTGGAGCGTTGCATAACTTTCCCACTCTTTTGTTGCTCAGTCTTCAGTTTTAGAGCGAAGCCTGTGCAGAGTGTCTTCAGACATAGTTCTACTTTTAGTAGCTACATACTGATTTGAGAGGGCCCTTTGAGTAAAATGACAGATCGTTAAAATGTTGCATGTGCATTTTATTGAAATAAATACCAGAAGAAAAAAGACCTTGCAGTACCTGGAAAAAGCTGATTTTGTTTACCAAATATCAATATTTAATATGTGTACACAGTCTGTGCCTCTGCATCTACTTGTGTGTGTTGTTCTCTACCACATGGTATCTGTCAAGCATCAGCTCCTCCCACCTCAGGCACGTGTGGTTCAGAGAAAAAAAAAAAAACAGAGAAAACACCAGAAACCTGCAGAAACTGGGTCATCACCTTCAAACACCTGTTTGGGAAACACAAATAAATACACACACACACACACACACACACAGCACAACACGTTGAGGGAAAATGTGGAAACGTGACCAGGACTCGAGCTGAAAAATGTAAAAAGAAGGGTTGATTTTTAGGTTTTTAAAATGTGTTTTTCTGCAATATTTAATCAGAAAATACTTTATTGTAGGAGATATTATTTCTCCATCTTTCCTCTTTTTCATTCCTTTCTTCCTCTATCTTCTCTCCGTCCTTTCTGTTTGTATCTTTAGCTGTCTTTCTCATAATCTTTGTCCCCTCATTCGATTCCTTGTGGTTTCTCCTGCAGCGCTGCTTCAGTCCAACAGCAGTCTCTTTATTTTTCATATAAACTCTTGTGCAGTGAAGATTGTATGAGTCTGACAAAATCCATTAGGCCAGAGATAATAATGAAATCTTTCACAGAGCTGTCTCTGGAGTTAGTGCCATTTTTTTTTTAAACCACAGATATAGAATTGGGCATTCAGAAGCATCAGCTCAACAAAACTCAACATGTTTGGTGTTATGGCCGACAGCTGCAGTCAAAGGCTTTAAATCCCTTTTGCAAATGGACTATCTCTAGCACGAGCTCTCCGCTGTATCCCCCATATCATAATCTTGGTAACAGTTGCTGCAAAAACTTGGAAAAAAAAGTGTTTTCTCAAGCTGACTCCCATCTGTTGTTGACATACTACAATCCATTTTAATGATGTAGCTTGGCTGCAATATCACAACACATTTTTGTACATTTTTTACATGTTTGACACAGTGGTGGACAGTTATGACTGTAAAAAATGATAAATTGAGACAATATAGCTTATACTTTGAAGGTGCAACGTTTCTTTTTGCTTTCCACCATCAAAATAATGGTGACCTGCCAAAGCAGCCGATGGAGTTGGCACTTTTCAGGCAGCAGCCAGCATTTACAAGCACGTGTCTGGTGTTTATTAACCACCAGACATTATTCTTGGCAGGGTGGAAGGGCGCTGTGAAACAGTATGTGGACCCATTGGACACTGAAACCCACCATTGAAACAAAAACACTAATGGAAATCCTGCATTTTGACGGGGAACTCGTTTCAGCAGGGTGCCTCACCTTTTCAGTGTTAGGGCGTCCACTGAAGCCCACCACATTTTTGTGGACAATAATCCTTTGTTAGGCTCTGTTTGGACCATGCCCAGTCAAAGGCAGAATAAAAAAGTAGGAGAGAGAAAATGTCAGGAGGAGAAACCACAGTGAGTGGAGAGGAGATGTGAGAGGAAAGGTGAGAAGAGCGGAGGGAGAGGAAAGGGAGACGCAAAGAGGAAGTGTGAAAATCCACCCATTTCCTCCGTGTCCATCATCGACCAGTTCATCTGTTAAACCGGGGACCCACCTCATGCAAACACACACTTCTTTTAACAGAGTCAGACACATCAAGAAATTGACATGTCATGAGTGTGTGGTCTAAAAAATGAAAGCTTCTTTTTTCATCGTATGAAACTCACTGAACTGGTAGCAGCTGCATTCAGCAGGATGTGGAGGCTTAACGCAATTCAACAAAGGTTGACAGGTTGGCAGAAAAAATTGTCAAACTGTCAGTCTTAGTACATTGTTTCTTTTGGACAAAAAGGTATCAAAGCATCTGCATTGTTGTCACTCACTGACATTGCACATATGCAAAAAATAGGTCAATAAATACGGCAATACCTGATATACAGACCTTTAGACTGCAGAATAATCTAAAAAACTGAAACTGGAAAAATCTACGACAAAACAAGTTCCAGAACCAAAATATTAAATCACACTGAACACCATAGAGGCCTGTAAATTCGAAAATCTGGAGGTGTAAATTCAGAAAATTTCAATAATGTCACCTTGAAGGATTGTTTAAATGCCCAGAAAGCGACAGGATCATCCTGCACAGGATAAATCTGTCTATTAAATCTTCTAAATTCTGCATTTTTCTTCTGGTCAACACATCCCATGAAAACACCAAAAACCACCAACACTGTCTGTGCCACAGACGGGACCTAAATCAGAACATTTTACAAAGATGCCAGCCATGTCCTTTAACACAGGCTGCAAGGGACAAAACAATAATTTAGCAGGGTCAGCAGTGTCAGCATCGTCAGCTCCTTGCACGGGAACAAAAAGGAGAAAATCTATAAATTGTTAAGCAGATGTTTGCTTCAGTGTGTCCTCTCTAAATTAACTTTTAATCTCAGTCTGCTACAGAAATCCTCTTTGAAAACAGGTAATAGTAAATTTAATTCAGGCTGATACCAGACAAGGATCATCTTTGTTGACAAAGTGTGCTTCTTTATCCTGTGTCCTGTTGCCTCGTCTATTTCAAAGTACCAGTTCCAATATCGAACTCATTTAACAAGTAATTGGACTCATTTTTACACAGTTAAGACTACAGACAACTATCCTACTCCTCAAATCATGGTTTCTGCAGTATTGCGGACGTTGTACTGGACCATTGTAAGCCAAGCCAGTAGGTGAGGCTCTCGATTTTCCAGTCCATCTACGTTTCAACCCTCACCTTTGGTCATGAGCTTTGGGTAGTGACCGAAAGAATGAGATCGCAGATATAAGCGTCTGAAATGAGCTTCCTCCGCCGGGTGGCCGGGCTCAGCTTTAGAGATGGGGTCAGAAGCTCGGAGTAGAGCTGTTGCTCCTTCGCGAAAGGAGCCAGCTGAGGTGATTCGGGCATCTGATTAGGATGCGCCTCCCTTTGGAGGTGTTCCAGGCACGCCAACTGGGAGGAGACCCTGGGGCAGATCCAGAACCTGCTGGAGGGACTATATATATAGCCCATCTAGCCTGGGAACGCCTCGGGAATGTGTTGCTGGGGAGAGAGACCCTGCTAAACCTGCTGAAATGGATGGATGGATTATTCCAATACATAATGCAGAAAAAGTTATTAGAGTATCTTTGTGGAGCCTTCAAGAAAAGAACATTTCACTGCTCATATATCGGTCTCCAAGATGCTACATCGGTCCTGCTCTAGTTGAAACAAACCCAATGAAATTTAATGTTTTAAGTGGAAATTAGACGTGTTGAAAAGTTTTTTTTTGTTTTTTTTTAAAGTTACCAGAACCGGCACAATCTGTCACTGCCACTTTTTCCACCATCCATCAAATTTTTACAAGTTTACTGTTTGGAAAAGGCTTCTCTTGTTCTCTGTCCATGTGCGAGGCTGCTTTATTTAAACTTAGACATTTTTTCCCCCCCTTAGACCGTCTTGTCTGACAGCCAAGGCTTTAATAAGGAGAAAAAAGCTCCACTCTCCCACTTGGACCTTCGGCTATAACGTGGATTAATGTTAAGTGCCTTGCCCAAAGGCAGCTCTGTGGTATTTCCTGAAGGATCGGAGAGCGTTAGTCATTCACCTGTCCTTTCCCTGAATGTTCCACTTCTCCTCACTCCTTAGTGCATATTCACAAATGAAGATGTGATTGCTTAGAACATTTTGAGGTTTTTGTACTTGTCCAACGTTTGAATTCAGGCCTGATGGTGGTCGGTACAAACACTTCTGGTCTTGCGGGTGACACATTTCCTCCCTTAAAGTTCCAGCAGCCTCATGAAAACGTCTCTTCCCGTTTGCACATTGCCCTTCGGAGGTCCCCATGCTAGCTGACTAAAACGTGCCCTCTGCCTGCTTTCTTTTTTTTTTTTTTTGCACTACATCTGGTTCACATCCTGCTTCCTGAGGTTTAGATTAAACCATCTTAAGTTTCCAGCTGCCGGAGAGCCCGTTCCAGTGGCCGTAACCTTGAATGGATGAACCAGAGAGAGGAAAGATGAAGGGACAAAGAGAAAAATGGAGCGTGATGGAGTGATTTTTGGGGGGATATCAGGAGCAAAATAAAGAGAGATAGATGAAGAGAAAAACAAAGACAAAAGACATGTAGTAGAGTTCTTTCCATGTCCAATGTCAGAAGTCAGCTACGGTCGGTTCAAGATGATTGGCAGCGCACACCTAACAACCATTTCTGTTCCTCCAATAGACAAAAACAGCAGCAGGACTTGAACTTTTAACTGTTGAAGAGATGTTTAAATATTTATACTCATTATTTCTACAGTAAAGCTAGTTCAGGTCAGATTCAGGTGAAATGGGATAATCTAATCTATATTTACTGATGGGTCTCTCTAATTTAGTCTCCTGATTCGTCTACGCTGTGTTTCGTACAAGACATTTGCTTTCTAACTAGAATCAGATCACTTGATTTCAGGAATACTTACCTTAACAGGAATAAAATCTGACTTCTCATTAGCTCAGTCCAACAGTTTCAGTGTGGTTACATTTGAGGCCTTTAAATCATTGACAGTGCTGTTAATGTTGTTGACACCCAGTTTACTTCTGGATAATCCACCGTACAAACAAAAGTGTGTATATGTTTCATACATCATATTTCCACTCCGCATCTTATTGGTTCATATTCGATATCGTGGATTTTGTGCTTCTTGTATGATCTGTTGATTTAATGACGCCCGGCTTTATGTTTGAGCACGCGATAACTTAAAGAAGTGTCGACAGCTGCTGCACTAATGTGACGCAGGTGCACCGTATATGTCGAAGAACACACAAAGATGACTATAGATTTATTGCGGGGATGAATTAAACTGGAAAACAGACGCAAGTGGCAGAGGCATCGCGGATTCAGTTGTTACAGCTGGTCTGCATGTCTTCATCCACAGTATGACTGTTGCAGCTGTACTAGTGACATCTATTGGAATCAGCTAGTAACTTATTCAGTCGATGGATGCAAACTCCAAACTTTGACGCCACAGTCTATTGTCTAAAAGAGGAAAACATATATTAAACATAAGAATATTGTGTCATTTTTCTATACTAAATGTAAATCTGTGTTTTCAGTAGAAGTTTTAGGACGTCTTCATATGTTTTATTTTGTCTGACCAACAGTCTTACTACTACTACTACAAGACAAGTTGCAAATGATCAAATTTGAGATGCACTAAAGCTGCTTTTTTTAACCGATCATCTAGATAGTTGCTGATTCATCATCATCAATCAATTTTTGCTCAGCTATTCCAGCTGGAAAATGTTATAAACAAATTGGGTTGAGACAGACAGCTGCAGAAACATCAGGAAAACCAAGATATAAAGTATTAAGTCAGATATCAGAAGTCACAGATGGATTGATATTCGTCCTCGTGTCTTGCATGAAGATTAATACACGGTGTATACTTGAAGTATAGATACAGGACATGGCTCTCAGACTCTCATGTATACCTGCAGCAGCTACAAACGTTACTTTGAAAGGACTTGAGCGCAACTTTGCGAGATGAATCAGACACAAAGTTCACCTTTCCACAGTTTATTTCCTTTTAAAATAATTCATACAAATGCATACAGTCACAAACATATCTTTGTCAGATTGTCAGTTTTGACCAAAAATAATGATATTTACTGTAGAATATAGAATATGTATACTGTATATTGCTACGCCTACTACTTTACCATAAAGGGGACCAAGGTAGGCAACAGTGGACTGTGTGTTACCACCAGGGATGGAATTTCAAGGAGCACCTTCGACTCTTTAAAAGCTGTCTGTTGTTGTTCTTGTCACCTGTCTGAATGAGGAATGCTTACAGTTTCATGTTAGGAAGTATTAGCAAAGAGTTTCTCCTCCATGCGACGACAGGCGTCCGGTGAGGAAAGATTAAGAGTGAGATTCGAAATATTCCAGCATTCCTGTCAGGATTTTTAGGGCTCTAGTCTGACAGTGATATTTTGACATTTGAACGTCACCTCAGTACCTTCTAAACTAGACACCCCCTTCAGATTCTGCGCTGTCAAACACTCACCAGTGGCTAGTGAAATTTCCATCCCTGATTGCTACTCTTACTACCTCACCATGAAGAAGACCAGGTAGGCAACAGTGAACTGTTTGTACTACTCAGCTGCTGGTAGAAGGGGGATTGCAAAAAGCACCGTCACTTAGCTGGCCTGCTAACATCAACTACACATGAACTGGAATCAGCACTAAATATTCCAGATATTTTCATATCAGCATCTCGTTTACATCGCGGGAATGTGTAACCAGTAAGAGTGTAGATTACCGGCTCAGTTTAGCTCAGCTTAGATTTGAATTTTTTTTGTTTCATAGTGTTTAGTTGTGTTTTTAGATGGCAGTCTTTGCAATGATGCCTTGTGGAGAGTACTAGCCGCCCACCCCTCCTCCCAGTGCTGCTTTTTTAGACACAGATATAACCAAGTCACATTGACACAGGCAGGCAGAACACCATATGTACACATAGACACAGAGGCCACAGGGGGTGGCTTAACGGTATACTCAGGGAGGACGCATCGTGAAATGTCACTGAAAGGGTCACTACACTGGAGAAATTGGTACGTTCCAACATGCTATCACGAAACTTGAAGAACATAACTGCTCCTCGTCAGTCAGTAACTGGATGTGACGTCTGTACAAGTGAGAGAACGAAAATGTTGGAGTGGAGCCGAACACTAACCCGATGTTTTTGCAGTTAAATGACTGATATTCAGAGTCTGTTGGCTGAAAACGCTGATTTAGCAGCATGAAGCAACACACCGATTCGCCAATGTTTGTGCATCATTTGTAAACCTTAGTGTGTTGAACTGTTCATGCTCCGTAGCCTGGAGAATACTGCGACTGTTTCTCCACCTGGAAGCTGCTACAAACTTTTTAGTGCATTACCCTCGTCCACAACCTGTTTCGTCCCTTAAATCAAAATCACGACTGCTGATGAAGTCGTCCCGGCCAAGCATACCATCGTGCCACCTCCCTACGGCCTTTCCTCCTGCAACCCCATCTCGATTTGGGTCAAACATTTACACAAGTCCCAAGAGCAAAATCACATGCCCCTTTTTAAACGTAACGAACAAAAGCAAACATTAGATCGACTCGTTCAAAAGTTCTTTTTCTAATGTAGCGGGACACAAAAAAAGGCAAGCAAGGTAGAAAAACAAAAGCACTAAGTGGCATAAAAAGGACTTTTTTTTAAAAATTAAACATTTTAAAAAATAAAATACCAACTGCCGGAAAATTGATTTCCTGAGATGGTGTGCAAAAAGCTGCCTCTTTTTTTTCAGGGGGGACTTTCTTAATTTGGGGACACATTTAAAAAAACAAAACAAAAAAGACAGATATTGTATTCTCAAACCAGTTTGGCTACATAAAGAGAGAGATCACATAACCCTTTTTGTTTTTGTTCACACTGGAATACAGATATCAGTATCTTCTTGCCGTAAGTCTAAAAACTGTACACGGACAGGTTACATTCATTTCATAACCTACTACTTTTTGCTTGTACATGAAACTAAGGAAAGGACACAGAAAAAGAGAGAAAGACATGAAACAGGCCCCTCTAACTTTGGACACACTACGTCTAAGACAGCAGAATTTGATTCAGTATTTTTTTTCTTCCCAAATCAACAGATTTGTTGTTTTTTTAAACTTCTGGCAAAGAAAACGGTTTAAAAGTCGACTACATGTGAAGATAATGTGGATCTTTACAGTCTGTCTCAGGACTTCAGGTTGGAGCAGAGGACAAATGTCTTGCTGTTTTAATCAAAGCATGCGACGGCCGTCCACTCCTCCTCCTCCATCATCTTCTTCTTTATCCTCTTTGGAGTGTGAGCTTGCCAGAGAGTTGTGAATCAATCGTTATTGGGACCTCAACTTGTCGATCTGATGCTCTGCGAACAACTTATCACCTGGGGAGGGAACCCGGTTGCCACGCCAACCTCCTCCGGTCACCAATCAACACGGGCAAGAGTGAGAGGGAGTGTGTGTGTGTGTGTGTGTGTGTGTGTGCGAGAGTTGAGCGTGTGTGGCTACAGTTGGTCGTTCAGATGCTGCTCTCTGTCGCCCTCTGGCGGCTTGACTGTGTTTTGTCCGGGGGACGGGGCATGAGGAGGGTGCGTGACAGCGGGCGGGAGGGTGTGTGTGATGGGCACGCCGCTCGGCACGATGCCTTCGACGGGGGGCGGGAGGCCGCCGGCAGGCAAGCTCACCACTCCTGGGGGATACCTGGAGAGAGAGAGAGGGAGGGAGACGGAGAGAGACGCAGAACTGAGTCTTCAAAGTACAACTGAAATGCACATTTTAACATTTAACATACGAGTACTGTAGTACACTGTAGTACCACAGAGTGTTCCCATACATCCATTCTACAACCGCTCATCCTTATCAGGGTAGCCAAGGGCTGGACAAGTCTCCGTTTCATCACGGGGCTTCACTTCACATACAACAACAGCGTTTCTAAAAGGTTGTATTCTCCAAGCTGATATCAAGATGACCCGATGACACTGTCAGGGGTTTAGACAGCTCTCTCACGAGGCGCAGAAGAAATTATACTGCTGTTATCATGTGTTCCTTCTAGTGGTTCTCCATAACATTTTCTGTAGTGCGTATATTAGTGGGAAAAATGGGATTAGATTTGTGCAGAATCAACGTCAACAAAATACCGACATTTAGGATTTAAGTCATTTAGCTGACACTTTAATCTGATCTGGTAGGAACTGGTAGGACGATCCACCAACGGGGAACAACAGACGAGAAAAGTCTGGATTGCCTTGAGTGTACGGGTGGCAGAGCCGGGCGTCGTTCGTTGGAGGAGGTAACATACGTCTGTATGAGGGCGTTCAAGTAGGTGGGTGCAGAACCGGAGAACTTTGTAGGCGAGCATTAGTGATTTTAATCTATTTCGGGCTGCAACAAGTAGCCAGTGGAGCTCGATGAGCAGCAGGGTAACGTGACCTTTTGGGTTGATTGAAAATCAGATGTGCTGCCGCGTTCTGGATCATCTGGAGAGGTTTCACCCTCCACCTCTCTACCTTTAAAAAAAAAAAACCTCCCGATGGGCCTTCTTATCATTGTTTAATAATCTGCTATCTTGTCAAACATTCAATGAATGATTTACACTATTAAATCTCTAAAAATGCTCCAGCATGGCCATGACATAGTCCCAGATATCAGTGGATTCATGTTGGGTATATTTCAGGGGGATGGGTTGTTGTAGCAGCTCTCTTGATTTCTGAGGTTGCTGCTGTGAACAAATTATTGTCCCAATCATACACAGTACAACGCATAGCGAAATTCATGCTACACGTTCGGTCCAACACGAGCCAACTCCATTTCATGGGCACTGATTGGAGAATTGACCTAAC
Organism: Larimichthys crocea; assembly: GCF_000972845.2. Classification (NCBI taxonomy): domain Eukaryota; kingdom Metazoa; phylum Chordata; class Actinopteri; family Sciaenidae; genus Larimichthys; species Larimichthys crocea. The sequence continues at coordinate 11,972,920 of NC_040011.1, read as the reverse complement.
GTACATGTTTTTGATGCAAACATGGGGAGAACATGCAAACTCCACCCAGACCTGGCCAAACAGAAGCACTGTCCACTCAGCAGTGTAATTACAGATCTGCTACCTTTCTTAAGTCTGCTAGCAGTAACACATGGAGATCTTAACACATCAGTACAGTAACATGCTCTATATGTCAGTCATCTAACAGTGGCTGGAAAACATTTGGCAAAAAAAAAATCAAACTGTACTGACCACTACAGGTTTCTTTATCCTGATGTCAGTTATTACCTATAAGCCCCGTTGAGCTCGGGGTGGACGGTAGCTGGGTCGACTCCCGCCCAGTGGTTGTTCTGGGTGAGGAACTCCTTATTCACACAGTTCTTCAGGCTGTCTGGGATACGACCTGAAAAATAAAGAGGAAAAGGAAGAGAAATGAAGTGCTGAATATAGAAAAAAGAAATAAAATGAATAGTCCAGTGTTGTACGACCCACGGGGATCTTATTAGTGTATCTGTGTTTTAAAGCAGGTGTGACTTTTTTTTTTTTTACCTCATTAACCCATTTTCTACAGAGGCACAAGAGTTAGACTTAAAGAGGACAAAGGTAAAAAGACATGGTGTGTCTCAGATCAGGTACTTCCTGTAGTACACTTTTATGTAGTACACTGTGTACTGTGTTTCGGGTGTACAGTGGTCCCTCGTTTATCACGGGGGATACGTTCTAAAAAAATAGACGAAATCCGCAAAGTAATCAGCTTTATTTTTTACAATTATTCTACATGTTTTAAGGCCGTAAAACCCCTAACCACACACTTGTAAACACTTTTCTCAGACAGGCATTAATATTTTCTCACATTTCTCTCTTATTTAAACTCTCAGAGTTCAAACTTTTGCAGATTTAACAAAAATAAATACAACACTGTATTAGTAAATGAAACCAAAGATCAAAACCCGTTTTCAAGCCCAAACATTTTTAACAAATTTAATTTTAATGATCAGTCTACGAGGTTTGACACATAAGAAATTATTACCAGTAACTCACTGCAAACATGCAGCACTTCAGAGTCCCACTGCTAGCGATTGAACAGTCATGTAAATCTGGTTCCCCCTCTGCAGGCTGTGCTCAGATGATTAAAAATAATGCATAATTAGGGGCCCTGCATATTTAAAAAGCAGATGTACCTTACAAAGAATAAAACATCATAAACAGGAATTTAATATATTTTTTTACAATTTAATTTTGAACCGTTTTTTGTTAGAGACTTCAAATCCAACATGTTATAACATGAACAGTTAAGTGAAATACATCAGACGCAGATTTATTTTGAGATGTCAAGTTTACATCTGTGATTTTTTATTTCAGATGGTACAATGTTTTTTTTCAGCGTATTGAGCTTGAAGGATAAACCGGAGTTCCCGGAGAAAACCCATGCATTCACAGGAAGATGTTACAATGATGATTGTGATATTTCAGATCGTACAATGTTTTTTTTCAGCATATTGAGCTTGAAGGATAAACCGGAGTTCCCGGAGAAAACCCATGCATTCACAGGAAGATGTTACAATGATGATTGTGATATTTCAGAAGGTCCAATGTTTTTTTTCAGCATATTGAGCTTGAAGGAATAAACCGGAGCTCCCGGAGAAAACCTGCAGCAGACACAGGGAGAGGCTCCACTGTGCTGTCCGATGACCTTCTGATGTTACACAATCACACCTGGAATACTGATGGCATTAGTCCATCGTCTAAATCGGGATGAGTACGATCAAGACGAGGCAGGCGAGCAAACCTCCAGTGAAAGCAAAGACGCGGAGTGCATCCTTCCACCAGCTGCGGGAAGTGGCATTCTCCGCAAGCTGGGCAGAGAAGTTGTTGATGTTAGCCTGCAAACATTGGACGATGGCTGTGTCCACTACTGGATCCTCTAATGAAATTACAGTCTCCAGCAGCCGCTTGCTGCCAAACTTCTTCTGCAGGTCTTTCATTACAGATTTGCTCACTTTCTTGACGTTCTTGATGTCCGCGCAGAAGCCTTCAGGAACAGCCAGTCCCTCCATCGTCTGGTTGATGAGGCTCTTTATGTGGGCGATCACCATCTCCTGGCTGCGATTCTTCAGAGTGTTGCACTTGTTCATCACCCTTGCGGTCAGAATAGCGACAAACAGGCGGAGCTGCTTGTCACTTTCTGACTCGGTTGTAGGCTCACAGCCAGAGGCAGAAGGATCCACAGGCTCCGTGTTTGCCTTCAGCGTTTCAGTCACATCTGCAGAGTCGTCGTCCTTCTCTGGGATACGGGATTCTGATGAAGTCTCCGTCGTATCTCCAGCGTTGGTCTCCTTCTCTGCGACACTTGGTTCTGCTGAAATGTCCATGGTGTGTCCAGAGTCGACCTCCTTCTCGGTGACACTTGATCTCGTCAAGCTTTCCATGGTATTGGCTGGATTGATCTTGTTCTCCGCGATACTTGATTCGGCTGAGTTTTCCATCGTATTCGGTGGGTCAGTTTCTTTTTGGATTCTGTGTCTTTCGTAACAGAGTCTTGTAAAGAGTGAGAGTGGTGTGCTGCTGAGCCTGAGGCTATGACCTAGTAAACTCTGTGACTTTGACCTTTGTGCCTTTGATGTTTCAAGATTCTATTCTAGAACACGCCCACAAACAGGCGTATGCAAATGAGGTGTTTTTGTGGCAGTTTCCATGGTTACCGCTCATTGATTCTGAAGGCAGCATCTTTGTTTACTAGAGCTGAAGATGTTTGGATCGGTGTTACAGAGACTCTGTTGCATGTTTCAGTCATGCTCAGTGTTTCCCATGCTGCACGCTCAGATTTTCTACTTGGATATTTTATCATGTGCTGCTCTTTTAAAATGTTTTAATGAGCACTCTCGACAGTGCCCAGAACACCTGCAGTGGTATCATTGGCAGCATGAACCTTTGAACAAAGACAAACCTCACCTTCATCTTTCTTAGTTCAAAACTCTAAACCCTTCATTAAGTCCCCCTCGATGTTAAACCCTTATCCTGTTCAACGTGGAAACACATCAGACCCCAAACCTGAAATATTACCACAAAAATGGTTCCTCGGTTTAGTTTTATTTATTTATTTATTTTTCGGTTTTCTTTGCGTTATAGTCAGGGACAACTGTAGTACGCTCATTTCAGCAGAGTAGTGTCGACTCAATTCAAATACGTCCGCTGTGCTTCATCTTCTTTGCCGAATTGCAACCGGGCCGAGCATTAGAGTGAACGCTTGACTGCAAAAATCTAAATCTAAAACATATGTACAGCCTATTTTGTATACGGCTTCAGCTCCAGCATGTCGGTCATCACTTCCCTTCCACTACGTAGCCAAAGGACGAGAAGTGTCCAGCGTTCCACACTCAACTTGTTGACCGCACACTGCACTGCATTTCATCGTAACGGACAGTGTGAAACACACTTATGTGCTCAAAATAGCAAGTGTAAAAGCAGAAGTGCACGAATCGAGACCGCATCAGTCTGTGAGAGGCCTGTCAGTTCATGCCCGACTGCAGCAGAACAACTAAAAATATCTTTTTGTTTACTGTTTCCAGCAGGGGTCATGTTTCCCATCAATGCACATGTGTTTCCACGTGTTTGTGTGTGTGTGTGTGTGTGTGTGTGTGTACACACTACCTGTGATAGCCCTTCGGATCTCCCTGGCTGCCTCCTCTCTCATCTCCAGCGATGCCTGTTCGCTGTACCAGGCAGCATGTGGGGTGCAGATCAGGTTGGGAGCGTCCTTCAGCGGGCCCTGACTGAAACTGACACGTACAGATCGGTCACAATTAATCAAGTAGTCTATGAAATGTGAGAAAATAATATAAAAAGTCATTGTTACCTAAAAGGCTCTGTCTCGTGAACATCCAGAGCAGCTCCACGTATCCTCCCCTCCTTCAGGGCCTGAGCCAGAGCCTTCTCATCAACCAGACCCCCTCTGGCTGTGTTCACCAGGAACGCCCCCTGGCGCATCTTTAAAACACACATACACATGTATACTCTGTGATCTAATACAATTTTATTCAAACTTTATCCCGATCTAAGCGTAGACAAACAGATTCCTGGCAAAATTTAACCATAGATATTCTACATTTTATTGATCCACGCAGAGATTTTCTCTTCACTTTCCGCCTCAAGCGAGGTCAGAAATACTTAAAGAGTGCAGCCTGTGTCTCGGGATGAAAACCGGCTTTAGGCTGAGCTGTGAAGACGAGCAGCAGTCGTCATATGCAGCGCACGCATGAGAACCTCATTCATCTGTATGTATGTAGTCGGCTTCCTTGGGCGTCCGCCTCTTTAATATTCATGACCACGGGGTGTAGTAGTTGATGTAGGGATAAATAAATCATTCAAGTGTGAGTGTGTATGTGCTCGGTCATGAGTGTGTGTGTGTGCCTCTGTACCTGTTTGATGGTGAAGTCGTTGATCAGGTGGTGGTTGTGCTCGTTGAGGCTGCAGTGCAAAGAGACGCAGTCGGAGTGGAAGAGCAGGTCCTGAGACAGAAAGAGGTGATAAATCCAGTTTGTATACGGCTGAAATATACGAGTGTTGTAGTATATTTTTGTTGTTGAGTGAGGCCCAAAAGCAGCATAACAAATATACATATTTCATGGATGACGGTGGAGAAAGCTGAGTTATGTCAGCAAAGAGAAAAAATTGATTTTTCCTCTTTCACGGTAAAAAAAGATTTAGTCTGAATCTGTTTAAAGTCCGTGCTGGCGTTATGTTCTTATTGGATAAAAACCAAATGGGAGTCTGGAGGAAAATGTACTTTGGTGACAGTCACATCTATCGCTGTCAGGGGAGACGTACTGTGCTGATACCGGCGTTACGTGCAGAGCAGCTTAATAAAGAACTGTCTGCATTCTCCTGAGAAAGCAGCACGAATGAGTGTCAGGAGCTGAAACAAGACCTGGACACGACTTTATGGTAAAGTAAGAAGTGTAGCAATGTCCTAAATGAACAAAACATACAATTTAAAATCAGTTTTAGGAAATAAAAGAACAAGGAGAGTTTGTGTCTGTTAGCTGCGGCAGTAAAAGTTTAAATTATCACTCTATAAACAGGATTTAAAGCTGTACAGGTAACACAACAAAATGGACCTACTTCTAACAGACTGTGTGTGTTTGAGCATGTGTGCTACCTGTAGTGTGGTGACCCTTTGTAGTCCCAGGGATCTCTCTACGCCGTCAGCCAAATAAGGGTCATAGAAAATCACATTGAAGCCAAAGGCCTTGGCTCGCAGGGCGACAGCCTGGCCGACTCGACCTAAAAAAACATGAATACACACAAGCACACAGGAGCATTCAGAGGAACTGCACACACATGAATACACATTTAAATGGGACATAACAAACAGAGCTGTTAACATGTTTCTGCTTCTGATATTCCCCTTTTTTGACTTCTGCCTCCTACAAATGACATAATTCTCTGGTTACACACGTCTGCTCATTATGACTGAAAAAGCCTCCAGACTGTACCGGGGAAGAGATTTGCATTCTGCTTCGGGTAATCCGCTTATATTTTATTGGCAGTAACTCTGTAGGAAGCCAATTTAGCTGTGCTGAGGACTAAACTTCCAAAAATGAAAATGGAAAAGGGAGAAAAAATCCTTTGAAAGCTTCAACAGACCACCTCGTATCAGACAGAATGAACCAAACAAAAACGTTTTCAGTCCTCTGCTTTGATTCAGAAAATCTGAACAACTATCCAAAAGATTGGCATGAAATTTGGTGCAGACATTCATGGTCCAAAGAAGATGAATCCCAATGATCCTGGTGGTTCTCTCATTTAATGGCTTTTTATTTGTATATATGGATTGATTGGTAAAATACAAGTATATAATAAGTACATTTCCTTTTTTAATCATGACAATTACCAACAAAAAATAACATTATTCCAACCCCCAACCTATCAATGATATATTTATTACATTATTCAAATAGTTTGGTATTAATAAAGGTAGAAATACAACGATGTATGATAAATAATCAATTACAGCAAATACATGCAGTAAATGTGTCATTCATTAGGGTTTAATAGTGGTAAGACATCAAGAAAAGGGACCCAGATACAATCAGTTCATTGATCCAGTGTTTTTGTGCAAGATTTTTCAGATTTTGAGTTTTTAAATATTCCTTCGCTGCATGCAGGATAGAATACTGTGTGTTGACATCACCCAATATCCAAACTTTATGTCCAGAGCATGCAAAGAGGAGATGCATTTAATAACTTGAAGAACTTATTTTTTATCATCAAAGACCTCAAACACTAACTGAAGATATTGTATACATTATACCTCCTAAACCTCAGCACGTCAGCATCATCATGTTCAGTCTAACACACTGCTACAGAGCTGCTACATGTTGAAGGTGTAATAATTTATATGTGTGTTGGTATTTACCGAGCCCTATGAGTCCCAGCGTCTCCCCTCTGATCCTCGCGGCTCCCGACGCCACCTCTCGGATCTGCTCCACGCTCTGAACCCGCGTGCCCTCCCGGAGAGCCTGGTGTGAATAACAATCACTTATTACATGCAAATATCACGCAAACAGCGACAACAGTTTACAGTTTAACAAACAAAGCAGGTGTGTTTCATAAAGTCTGCAGTTAATAACGAAAGTCTGAAACCTTTGACATGTTGTGATGGTAAGTCTGAATAATTGTTACTGATTTGAGGAACAAATCATTTTACTGTACCTTCTACATCTTACATCAACGTCTTTCAAATACAGCGACGTTCTAAAGAAAACGAAACGTTTCAATTTTGCTGATCTGTCAGTAGACAATTATTAATAATCGTCGAAACTAAAATTGTGATAACTGCATGTGCACCTCCAACCAATACATTTAGAATGAGTTCAACTTCAATCCAATTTATTTCAGCCCCTTTCTATCAGCCGCTCGAGGATACAAACCTGGTGCAGCCAGGTGGTACGTCGGTACAAGGTGAGGATGTGACACAGCGTCGAGTCCGCCGTCTCCTCCACTGACGCTGCCGGCATATTACATACAGCTATGCCTGTTGGACCAGAGAGCAGATAAGGATTTGTAATAGCTTTTTTGGGGGGAGGCGGGAGATGAAGTTTGGTGAGGGTTATTTTGGTGGAGACGAGCAGACTCAAGACGTGGTGTCAGCAGTTTTCTATACGAACATTGCTGAAAATAGGAAGAAGATAGGGGATGTTTGTGAAGCTCTAGCTGTTGAGTTTTAATAAAAAGCTTTACTTCACTTTAACACAAACGTTACTGACTTGTTGCAAATGTGGCAACACCTACTAGCATCAGGTTTTTGGGAGATTTGTAGTTAGTTATTGAGCAGTGACGGAATGTAATTAATCAGAAAAGCACATTAATCAAGTACTGTACTCGAGAGCAATCTTGGTCTCAAGCCACGTCTCAAGACCACTTTCTGAAGGTCTCTGTCTCGGTCTCAGACAAAGTGGACTCAGGATTTTTAATTCAAGAAAGGTCAAGACCACAACTGCTAATAAATCGCCTGCGCACTGTCGGATTCATTTGTTAACGCCATTACTGTGATTGGATCTAACACCGACTGCTTAAAATTCAACCAAGACCTTCTAATGAAGGTGTCACCACTTCCCGTCTGCCTTCATGCTCAAACAAAGTGACTGTGGGAGACTAAGAAGAAATGTCAGCCAAATCTTCTCTCTAATAAAATGTGGCTTGTTAAAACACGAAGAGTTCCACTGCAGAAACAGCGTCCAATCCTGTGAACTGACACGGCGGGGACCAGGTCAAACTCTGAACAGCACTTAGGGCTAAGTTAAGTGTAAGTGACACTGGCAAAGATTTGAGCGATCTGCCTCTGGTTGAATGGTCAAGAGGTTTCTGAAGGGTTATGGTACAAAGAGATTTTGCAAATATTAGCTTTATACAGGGCAGCACGGTGGTGCAGTGGTTCGAACCTCGGCTGGCCTGTATGTGGAGTTTGCATGTTCTCCCCGTCCAGTCCAATGCACAGGTTAATAGGTTAGTCTATGTGCCCTGCGATGAACTGCCGACTTGCTCAGGGTGTACTCTGCTTCTCGCCCAATGTCAGCCTGGATACACAACCCTAGTGAGGCTAAGCAGTTACAGACCTGTATGTAGCTCTATACATTAGCTACCTATGTATACACTGTCAGGTCTTAGTCTTGACTTGGTCTCAACCCATCAACGTTTTGGTCTGAGTACACTCTGGCCTCTGTCATGGTTTGGTCCTGGCTTAGGTGATCTAGACTACAAAACCGTCTGGCAGACTATAAAGTTTTGTCTATAATTGTTGATGCCAGTACTGCCAGTACTTGTAGCAGAGTATTTCTACACTGTGGTACTACTTAGTTAATACTTGAGTAAAAGTTCTAAGAACGTCTTAAGAACACAACCAAACTGTGTTTGGTTTTATATTTCACAGTTTGCTCTTTATGCAAATCGAAGCATCTAAAAATGCTACCGAACATAATATTCAGTTTTACATGAACTGTGTCAGTATGCAAACATTTTGGTTGGTAAGCATGACGGCTCCTGAAGCAAATCATCCAGCAGAGATACTTGGATGAATGTTGGTGTGCAGCACATGACCAATACTGACTCTCACTTCCTGTGTGTGTGTTCTCACCCAGCTCCCCAGCAGATTTGATGTCGATGTTGTCATATCCGCTGCCGATGCGGACGATGATGCGCAGAGCTTTAAACTTTTCCAGGTCTTCTCTCATCAGGGTGATGGTGTGATACATCAGAGCTCCAACTGCTTCATTCAGCACCTGAACACACAGACAGCTTAGCAATATGTGTGTTTGTGTGTGTGTAATATCTCAATCTGTGCAGCTTAATTTAACCTTTGTGCTCACACAGCCGGGGATTAAACAGACAATCGCTGCATGGCTTGCATTAGAGTGCATTAAAGTGTGTCTGTTTGCAGAATACTGACAGTACATATAGACGGTACATACGGACAAGAGTAAAGGTCAAGTCATCAGCATGTGTTTGTGCAGGCGTGACCACAGAAATCTCTTGTTCACGTTGACATTTGCAGCGGACATTACTGAGGCGGTAGCCGGCTTTAAAGCTACAGTGAAGATGCTGGTGTCATACAAAACATCCACTGATACTATCCAAGTCATAAATGTAATAAATGTGTCACCTTCGCGTTGCGTATTTGAACTCATCGTTCATGAATGCATCACTTGGGTAAGATGAGACGCTTGTGGATTCAATAAGCCCAACTGTATTCACGTTAGTCCCCGTAGTAGGCAGTCAGTTGTATCTTAAACTCAATTTTACCGTATAAAATTACCTATTGTGATCTATATAGGATAATCACAGACTCATGAAACCACAAACTAGAGACCAAGGCTGTTCAGTCAATGTACTGCTACAAGTTTTCAGAGCAATTTACAGAAAAGAAGAAGAAAAATTCTTACAGAAATCTCCAAATGTCAAAAGTTTTTGATGCCAAACTGTTTCTGGAGGTCTTTGTGTCTTAATGTGGAATTTTGAAGGGATTTTTGATCATTTTTGTCAGTTTTGGAGCCAGTTTTTTCACCATATCTGCAACGACTAATGATTCATAATGTGATAAACCCCTATGCACTCTAATCTTTCATTATCTGAATAGGCGCCTCAATAAAACCCAGTGTTTATAGCAGATTTATGACTACAAAAACATGTTTATTATGAAGCAGGTTGGAAAGGAAGAGGTGGAAGCGTTCACTGCCTGATATCAGCAGAAATCTGATATAACCGCTTATTGTCTTGATTAAAGATGAAATATTATAACTCCAAAGTTTGATAACTACCTAACATATAGAAGGTAACAGGAAGGAAACAGTTCAAACACCTTTTAATTGGTTCTCAGTTAATCTTTTTTCCACCGCTGCCAGCCCTCCTCTTCATGTGCGTGAGAGAAGATGAAATGACATGCGGTTCAATTACAATGTATAAGCCCTTTTAATTACACAATCAGGTGGCTGCTTGCTAGAGAGCCAGAGAGAGAGAGCAAGAGATAGATAGCGAGTGAGCCATCTGTTTCTCCCACGCTGTGGCCTACTGAGCGCGCTCTCAGAGCGAGTGTGCCTGGCAGACACCCAGAACGAGACCTAACCCTGCCAGACATACAAACCCATTTACAATCCATAGTGGCAAGAGCCGAACCTGACCCACATTTTAAGTTGTACTCTTTAATGTTCTTTCCTTTGACTACTTCTTCTCCCTTTTGATTTATTTTTGTGTGTTGCACAGCGTTAACACACAGCCAGCATCGTTTCAATGCGGCAGCTTCAGATTCGCATGTTAAGATGGTATCTGAGGTGCTAATTCTGTATTCATGCAATGTCAGCAGACTGGCAAAACAGAAAAAAACAATGTGGAAGTGCTCATGCATCATTGCAAGATGGTTACTGCTGCTCTTATTCTTGTATTTGCACAGTTTAAATAGCCTAAATTAACCACATTTATTGTGTTATGTGTTCGGACATTGTCGCAAGAAGTTCCTGATACGTCCAACTCAAAGTTGCGCTGGTGTTTCTGACTCAGTTGCTCACTGTGCTATATGACGTAAACGTGGCATTAATGGTGGTTTTTCAAGATCAGAGAGGGCTCATATATCAAAAAGATGTTTAAATATAGTTAATAAAAAAAAAACACTGGTTTAACATCTGTGGCATCAAAGAGTTCTGAAGGGATGTCTTTAAGCCGCAAGTCAAATTCTCGCATCGGTTCGATCTTTTTCAGTCAAAAAGAAACGTGTGCACTAAAGTGTAAATCAAGGAAAACTACACATGACTTAAAATTATAATTATTTCTATCTCACTCTTTATCTCACTCCGCACTCGTCTTGCTGAATTCAGAGTTCAGCTCTTGTGGTTGCTTCTGGGTTTTTTTTTGTGTCAGCCGTGGATTTTGAAGTTTGAGTTTCTGGGAAGTTCCACCATTATTTCATGCAGCTCGCTAAAATGTCAAATATACTCAGTTTTTACTGCAGAGGACGTTTTGATTAACTGCATACACCATACAGAAAATGTTTTTTGCTGACTCGCTTTCATTCGTTTATAAGAACGAACCTTCAGAAAAGGTGGTCCCCACATTTCATGTCCAACTCTTGTGTCCCTACAACGTGATATAGACAAGGCTGTGTGTGTGTTTGTACATGATCCAGTGAAGTGCGTTACCTTCTCGTGGATCTCCTGCGTGGACTGAGCGTCACAGAAGGCCACGGTCGCTACATCTTTCAGGATGGGCATCTCCACGGTGCAATCACGTCCGTCCAGCAGCGCCACCAGGGGGCGTGGATGCATAGGGCCGTTCATAATGGGTGGTCTGATGCCTACACACACACACACACACACACACACACACACACACACACAAAAGAAACAAAAACAAAGAGTCAGATGCGCAGAACAAAAGTGGCAATAAAGAGAACAAAATTGCTTTCATCGTCAGAGGCGGTACATTTCATCAGCATAATTTCTTACTGTTGTGATGGAACACCTACACAGCTGCAATCTCCCTCCGAAACATTAGAAATCTTGTTTTGGAATAAAAAAAAATATATAATTTAAACCTGCAGGCGTGCATTAGTTTGCTTTCTCGCAGCATTTCTACAGTCGTTGTCTGTTTTGAAATCTAAAACTGAAGATACTGCCGCTGCTCCCGGGCACAGATGAGGTCCTGCTTCATCTGCATCCCATAATGTTTGTGCTCTGGACTGATGCGGTTGCTATGACAACTGTGACAATAAGCATGGAGGGGGAAAAAGAGATTTTCCCGGAGCAGCTGTCTATCTGCTGAAGAGTTAATTCCTGTTGCGAGAGGGCATGTTTCCCAGCTGTTTTTCGCTTTATTACTCACTAAAAGATCTTATTGTTTCGGTTTAATTATTACTGTTTTTTAAATGACGTTTGCTGACTTTAAAAAGAGGCAGTAATTGGGAGAAAATAGCTCAGCGTATTGAAAAAAAAAAATAACTTGCCGTCTATCGTTCAGAATATCCCTGCAGACTTAAAAAAACGATGAGGCAAAAGCACCCTGATAATTAGGAGTCTCCTCCTGTTTTTCTTGTCACATATTCACGGTGGAAGTGCTCACCCCTGTGGACTGATAGTGACTTCTGGGAGCCACTTACTTGGGAAAAAACAGAACAGTCTCGAGCATGCGGCCTGAAACTCTTATGCCGCACACCTTGGATTATATACAAATACTTCATAGCTCTAAAACCATCGAAAAGCCACAAAATTGCTAAAAGTCAGCTCTAAAACCATCGAAAAGCCACAAAATTGCTAAAAGTCAGCAGACAGGTGGGTAAGGAGGTACAGCAGTCCATATAGGGTGGTAAGATTTGTGTCAATCTGACTGAAATATGCCAATAACCGAGTAAGCCTCCGTCTTTAACCTTTCTGCAGGATGTTTTATTAAATCATCTCCTCTGGTTAAACCATTACCCTCGGAGTGCTGCCAGGCCTTACAGGAGGATAAGTGGCATTTAACAAGGCGGACAGACCTCACTCGTGGGCCTTTGTGCAGCTTTAGAAAGAGCAGTGGTTGACGGGAGCTGCTTTTATCTCTTTTCCATTTCATCCCACTGCAATCCGCCTGGATGTACCTCTCCTTTCAGGTAGCTGACGGGTTAATCATTCCATATTACCGACTGAGAAGCAAGAGAGACAGACAGATGTAGACTGAGAGTATAATCTAAAACAGTGAATGTAATTGGTCTCTTTGACATGGAAAGTTTTGACAGGCTTCAAAAACACCGTAGATAAAATAAGTGCAGAGTCATGCCAGTTTCTGCTCCGGCTGACTGCACCCATCACTCAATCCTGACTTATTTCCATCCGAGATGTTCAGGCTGACATCTTATATAAGCAAAGACCTCTGTCAATTCACTCAAAAATATTCATCCTCAAACTTTTTATTTCTTTTTTGCAACTCAGACACAGTGTACGGCATTCCCTCAACTTTGAGACTTATTTTCCAGTTGCCTCGGCTGACAACGTGTGAAAGTAGTGGAATCATTAAACTCAGTCATTTCCACGTTCGCTACAATACTTTGAATGCCAGGGATCCTTGAGAATCAGACTTGTGGACAGAAGTTTGGCTGCTCCAAACCCGCAAATTAGTTTTGGAAAACTCTGGACTCTGAAACTCTCTTCCCCCAGCAGCTATCATGAAGTGGCCAATGAGTGAAATTAATTAAAGGAAAAACCCCTGCTGGAATCTTACGAGCAGCACGTATCAGTGATTTATTTTCAGTGCTTTCCGGCCCTGTTTTTGTAATAAAGCGCCGGATGCCTTTTGACAATCTTCAGAAAAAAAGGTGACCACGTTGCATTTAAAGGTCCAGTGTGTAGAGTTTAGTTCTATCTAGTTGTGTAATTGATGCTTTGCAATCTCCTCACATCACCCTCGCCTACCTAGTGTAAAAGGAGAAACAACGCTGGAAAGGCCCTGTGAGGAGTCGGTATAACATTTGCAGCCTGAAACTGAAAAAGAAAAAAAAAGAGCGCTCTATAAAGGGTTAAAGCCCCAAACCTTTTTGCAGTCGCAGCGTTAATAAGCGTCAACGTCTCTTCTGCAAACGAGTGATTTCTTCCTCGTTCTTCTTCGGATTTTGGACGCCTGACATCAGTGTTTTACAACATTTTCACAGCTGATAATAATCATCGCTGCTGCATGAAAATGTGTTAACATGATGTCACATCATCCAAATGTAGGCTAGTTTCTACTCACTGTTTTTTTTTTTTTTTTCCAGTGGATGAGCTCAGTGAAGCTGAGGTTGCCATGTTGTCCTGGGTACATCCCAGGAGTGAATAACTGCATGAATAATAATATACTGAATAACAAAACACTCCCTGTCCATGCAGTAACACAGTGCACAGACAGATTTAACTCAAGCCTGCAAAACTTTTTTTAAACTGACTCCCATGGAGAGTGAGCCGGTGTGCATGCATGGGGAAATAATGTACAGAGTGCTTACATGCATTTCTGTTCATGCTCCAGTGTGTTCAGTGTTTGGCTGCAGCACAAATCATGTTCCTGCATTCAGTGTATAACATATTATGAAACAACGGTTTTTAGATTTAAGATCATTTTTTATTAATGAGGACTGTACTTCACTGATATATTCACTGCATGTAACATGCAGACCGTGGGAGAGTATGCACGGAGCCGTGTAACTGTAGCCACGGAATATGTTTGCTGCATACATTTGGGATCAGGAATTCAACGCTGACATTTAATACTTGTGGTTGGTGGTCACATATTGTTTTGGTGGCATGCGGCTTGAGCTCGCACAGATTGTCCCACAGCCAGAGATTTACTGGTTTGATCCTCACATTAACAGCATATCTGAAAATACTTACTGTAAGCGCCTGTAATGTGAGAGCGTTAAGTTTTACAGCGTGAGCTACGAGTCTAAAATCACAGTTTCTGTCCCAGTTTTCCTCTGAGCATCTTGTCTCAATTGAACCTTGAAGATAAAAGCGCTTCGTGTACTTCTGAACTAAATTGGAGGATGATAAACTGCATTTTTCTCATCTTCACCGTCAGATTACAGCATGAAACCTGATCGTATGAAGCAGACCAATACGATGAAACTCAAATCCTGCTCACAATGTCTCATGTGAGCTGGTAAAACATTAGCTTTCCATTATAGGATTTGCCTGGAGGCCATTGCACTTACACGTCGATACAAAATCGATGGTGCATAGCTGAGAAATTGGAATTTAACAACAGCAAAAAGTACTTTCAGGCTTCAACACGAGACTCAGTGTAACTCAGATGTAAATCATAAACAGCACGCTTGCCTGTAGGTGCACTGCACTCGACAGTACTCTGGCCTACAGGCTCCTCTTTTATAACAGGGACAAAGCGTGTGATTCAGAGATGTGTGTAATCAACAAAGCACGATGTTCACTTGTGCACAAAAATATTGAAATCTGGTCAAGTGTAATCACTCGTGCAGCAGCAGCAGCAGCAGCGTGGTGTTTTTTTGGGGGGAAAGTAGCGAGGATTCCAGACATTTCTCCGGCTCACACTCGGTCAGAGTGAGGGAGGAAATAGCTTTCATTCCAGCGCCAAGCATGACCTTGGGAAGACCAGCACTACCGACTGCTGAGTAGTACTACATGATAAAACCTCTGTTCATCCTCTCACACACACAAACCTCAGTACAACACTGAAACAACCTCAAACAGCCATTACCTCCCGGACTTTCTTATTTAATATATTCTCTCACATTAATTTCTTAATTATATTCAATCATTTTCTCTCACTTCCTGAAGTCTAAAATCTCATCCATCTCTACTCCCTCTCTCTCTCTCGTTATACTCCATCCTGCAGTACTCCCTCCCCCCTCATGGCCTCAGGGTTGGGTGACTGACTGCCACAGTGCAAACAGGCCTCTTGACAGCCAATGGAGGCAACAGCTCCAGCTCCAGCTCTGGCCATCTATCCAGTTTCAGATTCTATAAAATATTTTGAGGGGATGCAGTAGTAGTGAGCACCAAACATGGGTGTAATATGCGCCTTGGATGTTTACACCCCTCCTCCTCCTCCTCTTCCCCGATATGAAAATTACATCCCTCCGAAATGTAATCAGCCCAAAGTGACGCTAAAGCCGTTTGAGTGACATTTACAGACAGAAAAAGCATCTGCCAATGACTGCTGGGACTGAATCATGCGAGCCAGCGGTAAAGCCCTGCAGCTCGCCTGTATCCTTGCTGTCATTGACCAGCTCACACAAGAACAGCTGGATTTTTTCTGTCCCAGAGGAAGATTTCGGACTGTCAGTCAAAAGATCGAGAGATTTTCATGTATTTTAAAATGCGTAGGGCACCGGAAAGTCTGCCAGGCTCGGCAGACAGACAGACAGAGAGGATATCTGCCAAAACAAGCTTCAAGTGCCCGGTTATGACCGACACTGAAGAAACACAACATCAGTGTGACACAGCCCACTCACGCATAACAAGGGGGGTGATTTCCAGAGCATCTGTGGGCTGTTTGCACGAGTATAAAACAACAGTTAATCACTTAGTCGAGGGACATAATAAAGATAATTAATTAGTTCCAACTGTTTAGTCTTTTCTCTGCTTGGTTGTTTTGTTTTGGCCATTTTTGATTACAAATGATTACAAAATATGTCTGTCTGACTAATTAGTGGTGAAAAGTCCAAATAAAATGATCAGTATTAAAATATATATATAATCGATATGGTCATTTAAGTCAGTTTTCCACCAAAACTGTTCCAGCTTCTGAAACATGAGTATCTGCTACGTTTCTCTTTAATATCACTGCACACTCAATGATTTGGGATTTTGGACTGTTGGTTAGAAAAGACATCAACTTGAGATTTAAGAATTTGTCATGGCCCTTTTTTCTTGTTTTTCTGGCATCAGTTAATCAAGAAAACAGACCTTAAAATCAAAATAAAGTTATCATTATTAACAATTTTGATAATTTCATTTCATTTAAGTCAGATTGCCACCAAAATTGGCTAGTTCCTACCTCTGAACCATGAGTATCTGCTACCTTCTCTGTTTTATATCATCATAAACTGAACGTCTTCAGGTTTTCCACCATTGGTCGGACAAGACAAGTCATTGTTAGTTGCAGCTCTGGATGTATGTTGTGTTGCCAGCAGGCACATGGACCCATCAGATGTTTTTAGGCTCAAAGCGAGCATCTATTCTGCTTCAGTCTGTCCAAACAACAGTTCAAGCTACAAAACGTTTGCCAAATATCCCCGTACAACGAGCTTCTGTTTCATTTGTTTATTTTTGTTCTGATATAAGATCAGACTTCCTGAGCTATAATCTCTTCTTGGTCTCTCTCTGACTGAACTGAAAGGGAACTCCAGTGAGACGACACATCCACATTTCAGTGTCGGTGTTTGTATTCACCAGTTTGTATTTCACCGTGCAAGAGAGAAGAGAGGTAAACGCTTCTTTCAGCACCTGTGATCAGTCAGTGTCCTGCGAGTGTAGCAACCAACCATTGAGCCACGACGTGGCTGATTTATGATGTTACCAGCTCTTGTGGCATGCAGCGACATGGTGTGGTTAAAAAGCCCCTATATCCTCGTCTTTCAAGCCTCAGCGCTGATCTCCCCTTCCCTTCATCTCTTCCTGCCTCATTCTCAGATCTCCATTTCTCATTTCAGTCTCGATTCCCCCGGCTGTCTTTATCTCCCTTGCCATTTCCTTTTTTCTTCTGTCCCTCTAGGAATGAGAAAAGCCATGTTTGATATCATCGCTGTATTTATATGCTTAAAAAAAGACCTGAACATCCAGGTACAGAGTGTTCAAGCTAAGCTTGATGCTTCTATGGTCTTTGAATCTTTCTTTTTGCCTTCTGTCTTTACACTTCAGTTTCCAGGGAGGAAAAAGTAGAAGACAGACATATCTCTCACCACCATATGCCCCACCTATATACACAAAATACAGGTGCATGCTCAGCACATAATCCCATGCAGGTTGACATGACTAATATGTAGTGATATATGATACATACAGGGGCTTACACATCAGTGATCACCTTGCGTGTCCTCACTTTCTTTCTCTATGCCCCAAACACAGATATCTATATACAAACTCAGTTATATATGTGTTTATGTACGGGTTTGTCCACTGTTTCCATGAGTAAGTAGATACAACAATGTCTGCCAACTGCTTTGTTGTGCTTACCAGTTTTAGGTTTTGAAAGCACACCAACACACAGTATCAGACACCAGAGAGTCACAGAAACAGTGTACAACATCACAGGCCTTTCCATGGGATCATTTGTATTTAAAAATATGTTAATTTCATTAAATTTTGCAGTTTTCTGTTGTGAAAAAATAAATAAATTTACCTGAAAAGAAGAAAACAGCTCCTCAGCTCTCTACAAATCTGCCATGATTGGGTGTCAGTTGCAGGTGTTGCTGTTTTGTAGGCTGCCTTGAGCCAAAAAGTCTAAAAAACTACTGGCTTAAGCAATACTCGCACTACAGGAAAAACTACAAATACAGGCTGTAACTGGATTATTGTATGGCTGCCCGCCTGTTATATTGGATTAACTGTTAATATGCAGAAGAGAGTCACTTTGAAGGGTCAATTGGATTGGGATCAGTTTGGATACTCTGGAGCAAATGTGCCCAATTAATGGATTATTAAGACTATGAGGCATTCATTTTATTACAGATTAAAGATTCACAAACTGCCGTCCAGAGGACCACTGGGGGTCTTTAAGTGGGTTCAAGAGTTTCCTCAACAAAATAAAAAATTCTTTAATTCACATCTTTACGGTGTTTGATTTATTTGACTACTATGACCCCTATTAAACATCAAATTCAAGCACTTTCCAGGCCAAGTTTGGTGTCATTTGAGACATGGGTCAAGGGAAACTACTGTTACAACGGTAATTGCAGCTTAACAGAAGCTCAAAGACAGAAAGAAGCTTGAATGTGTGACCACACAGACAATGACTATTTGCAGATCTGATCTGTTTGGTTGGTCGATGGTTAGTAGGTGTGAGTGTGTGATCACATGGACTTCTTGTATGGAAAGTGCTCTACAAGTCTGGTTGGTTGTTTGGTTGGTAGGTTGGTAGGTAGTCTCCTGCCAAAACTCAAGTATTGAAAGAGAGAGAAGCTACATACAGATGACCATTTGTATGAAAAGTGATATAAAGTCTGGTTGGTTGGCTGATTGGTTGGTTGACTGATTGGTTGGTTGGTTGGTTGGTTGACTGACTGATTGACTGGTTGGTTTGTTAGTTGACTGACTGATTGTCTGACTGGCTGAAATGTGGTCTCTTGCCAACCTCAAGTACTTTCAATGACCTGTGTCTATTTATGTCTGAGGATTTAAAAGACCCATGGGAACCATGACTACTGTTACTGAGTATCAATGGTGCACTTGAAAATCTTCAGACTGGCTGGAAGAGATTTATTTATCATCTTGTGTGTGATCACAGTAGACCCACACACACATTTACTCTTAAACATTTCTATTTTTTCAGATCTGCGATTAAAAAAACGAGGTGCTGATTTTAAACAGAGACAACCAAACTTACTGACAGCCAGTAAAATATCGCTGTCCAAGCCTTTTAGCGCAGACAACAGATATAAATTTGTGTGCGATGACATCAACATCAAAACTGTCCCAGCTTGCGGGCTACAGTCTCTGTGCCTGCTGCACAGATACCAGCTGAGTGAGTTGTTTCAGCTGCAGCGCTTACTCCAAACAGGCTCACTTGATTCTGCTGACATGTAAATTAATAACAGTGCACATTTCTGAGTAATTTGTGCTTTCCATTAAGACCTACGTTGAATTACAGCTTACCTACTAAGTGTTGTTTTGGGATGTCACATTGTAGGCCTGTTATTTTATATTTTTTGCACTGCTATTTAGCCACCTGTCTAGACTCTCATGCTTCTCAGTTACATTTCCCTTTGTGTATAGCGTTTCTCAATAAAATGCACACGTTGTTTCCAAGCAGTTAAATGCAACTGGCAAGTATTATTTTGGCTAACCGTCATGGCATATGTCATGGCTTAAAATGTGCTCAGTAGCTCCCGGAAGCTCTTTTTCACTGTTGCTGCATTTTTTTTTTTTTTTTTTAGCTCTTGTATGCATTAGATATAATAGACTAAGCCTTTTAATGTGTTTTCAGTGCACACAGTCTCTTTGCTGAGTGCTTCATGCTATATGGATTTTGAAGTGCTCTCAATTATGGCTGCTTAGGTGTCTATTTTTTTGCACACCAGTCAGGTTCATGAGACCTCGCTTAAATCAAATACTCATCCATGAGGGCGATGCAGTTAAAATGTAAGTGCGAGCTCAGCTACGCGATATAAAACTTAAGTATTTATCATATATTTAGTGCGTGGAAAAGTAGATAAAGATTGGTAACTTCTATTTAATACTTCCAAGATGTGCCTGTAGTGTTTTTTACCATACAGACGATGACCATTTGTATGAAAAGTGATATATAAGTCTGGTTGGTTGGCTGGTTGACTGACTGATTGACTGGTTGGTTGGTTGGTTGGTTGGTTGGTTGGTTGGTTGACTGACTGATTGACTGGTTGGTTGGTTGGTTGACTAACTAACTGGTTGGTTGGTTGGTTGGTTGGTTGACTGACTGATTGACTGGTTGGTTGGTTGGTTGGTTGGTTGGTTGGTTGGTTTACTGATTGATTGACTAGTTGGTTGGTTGGTTGATTGACTGACTGATTGACTGGTTGGTTGGTTGACTGACTGATTAACTGGTTGGTTGGTTAGTTGGTTGACTGACTGATTAACTGGTTGGTTGGTTGACTGATTGGTTGACTGACTGGTTGGTTGGTTGACTGACTGACTGACTAACTGGTTGGTTGGTTGACTGACTGATTGATTGTCTGGTTGGTAAGCTGGCTGGCTGAAATTGGGTCTCATGTCTACAGTGCTATACAAGTCAGGTTAGTTGGTTAGTTGGGTGGTTGACTGACTGTTTGACTGATTGGTTAGTTGGGTGGTTGACTGACTGACTGTTTGACTGGTTGGTTTGTTGGTTGGTTGACTGACTGATTGGCTCAGCTGTGCAATATAAAACTTTATGTATCATATATTTAGTGTGTTAAAGTAGATGAAGACAGGTAACTTCTGTTTAAAACTCCTGAGTTGTGCCTGTAGTGTTTTGATGTGTAAAAGATGAAGAATAATCACCATAAATGAGCTCATTGCTGTGATAACCCATATTTAGTCTGCATCGTGCGGGTATGTTTCATGACTTGTAAGGTAATAGAGTGGTTTCCTCTAAGTTGGCAACATGTCACAACACGAGCACTTTGCTTGACTTTGTCCTTTGACACATAATAAAGTTTCTTTATAAAACCTCCTTGTGGGAAACTGCCTGCGGCCCTCAGGCACGATCACGTCACTCTTTACCCTTCAATCATCTTATTTATCGGTCAGTAAATTCAAAACACACAAGTCAGATTATGCAAGAAAGTCAAGATTACACTTGTGACTGACGTGTGTTTGAGGCCTTTATAATCAGATGTGACATGACAGTGAATGAAAACTGATGGATCAGAACATGAATCAACACATCCATCAATCACCGGGAATGACAGACTGATTTTAAAGCAGCACACACACAAAAAAAGGGATGTGCATCTTAAAAGGGCAATCCTCCCCGAGCCGGTAGTTCATAGTTGTTATTCCCGTGACCTTGGGCTCTCGAGCTGCTACGGCGGATATGGAGATCTCTCCCGAAGCGAAGGATGAGCAAGAAGAAAAGATCAGAGCTGCAACTTTAATCTGTGATGTCATCAAGCCTGTTGATGACATCACAGATTACAATCTGGTTTCTTTTTAGGGAGAACCGGCCCAGATTCAGGTGACCACAGATGCAATGATTCAGCTTTAGGGTGGATGATCATTTCATCCCTCACGCCCTCCTCCTCCTGCTCCACACCCAAACGCACCCACCACCTCCTCCACCACCACCTTCACCACCACCTCCTCCTTCTTCCTCAGCAGCCCTACCTTCATCCCGTTTTCTAGAATAGTCTTTTCCAGCCCCTATCACAAGATGCATCTGTCACCTGTGTATGTGTGTGTGTGTGTGTGTACTTGAGTTCCCTAAACAGGCGAGTGTGTGCACACGCGTGATCTGTGCGTGATCTGTGCGTGTGTGTGTGTGTGTGTGTGTGTGTGTGTGTGTGTGTGTGTAAAGGCGAAGCGCTCTCCGTGAAAGAAGCACAATGAGAGGGAAATATGTGTCATGTCCTTGCTAGCCCTCGAAGGAGAGAGAGAGAGAGAGATCTATTTCTGTCGCCACAAATGGAGGTGTTCAGCCTTCAATAGCAGTGATTTGCCTCTTCAAACACACACACACACACACACACACACACACACGGGGAGCTAGAGAAAAGGCTAACCATTCTTGTGTGGCGAGAGAGAGAGAGAGAGAGAGGCTGAGCGACACAAAAAAAAGATAACAGTGAGAGAGAATTAAGAAGAGACGGAGGAAGAGGAGGAGGAGGAGGAGGAGACGGAAAAAGGGAGAGGAAGAGAGAGAGAGAGAAGGGGGAGGGGAGGAGGAGGAAGGCAGAATAATGTACAGTGTAGTTCATAAATATTGACACACACACATACATACACACCACCTCTCTCTCTCTCTCACACACACACACACACACACACGGTTCCCACATTAAAGCAGAGTGCGAGCTGTTTACCTAGAGGCATGCCTTTGTTGAGGAGATGTGAGCTTCCCATGGTGGTGGCGTGTTTCCCGGGCCGGCCAGCACACAGCACAAACCTGCAGTCTTCACGCGGCAGACATGAACAGGAATCCAGTCAGCATATGGCGGCTGTGGCCGAGCTACCTCGCTTCCCTTAGTCCTTCTCCCAGCCCCTTAGTGACAAGCATACACATGTGCTCCCCCTCTTTTCTCTCTCGCTCTCTCTCTCTCTCTCTCTCCCCTCCCTTCCGTCCCCTTTCGCTCACCCGCTCTCTCTCTATCTGTCTTACCCCTCCCTCCTTCCCTCCTTCCCTCCCTCCTCGCCCTAGCCGTCTCTAGCCTCCTCCCTCCCCTCTCCTCCCCTTTCTCACTTTCTGTTAAAGCAAGTCTTTCCGTCTCTCCCTCCGTCTCTGTCACCAGAAAACACACACACACACACACACACAAAAAGAAACGTGCACAATCGTGCACGTTTCTTTTTGTGTGTGTGTGTGTGTGTGTGTTGGATCAGGAATGGGGAGGAGCTAACGCAAAAATTCATCTTTTGTTTCCTGAAAGACGACAAGGGAGAGACAGAAGACAGTTATGCAATTACAACAGCGAGAGAGGAAAAACTTGTTCTTTATGATAGGAGGAAAACAATTATGAAGCCGTAACACTTATTTGTAATAAACACGAACATGTTGTGAGGCTGTAATTAGTGTGTGTGTTCTTAAAAAAAACAAAAACGCCTCAGACGAACTTAATTGCTGGTTCTTATAATTTTCACTTTAAAATGTCACTGCAGTTACTAATGGCTTTTAAAGTCACATTCAGAGAACGCTAAATGATGAAGTGGGCGTCAAGATTTTCATAAATAATTTAGGATTTCTATAGAAGGAAATACGCTTTGTGTATTTCATAGAAACTCTTACAACAATGCAGCTGTATTTCTAGTTTAAATGAGCTCTTTGTAGTGTTTTGTGCTCTAAATACAATGTAAATAAATACAAAACTTGTAATAATAATGTTGTTATTGCTACAAAATTGGGCAAAAACTGTTGCTGACGACACTGATTCTTCTTTGTCGTCGATTATTTACAAAATACTTTCTAAATACTATTCTGGGTACTAAAATATTGAAATATATGTTAATGGTTAGGAACTTTTAAACTTTTAGCCTGTTACAAATCACAGGACTGCTAAAATTTCAGTTAATTTCAAAGTCAAAACTTTATTAATCCCACTGGGGGCAACTCGTTTACGCTGATAGCGAACACAGAAACATAAAGATAAGGAGCTAAATGTGGAAAAATCTATAAGTAATTTGATAAATAAACAAGATCAAAATAATAAAAAACAGATAAAAGAAGATAAAAACATACAGCCACAGTGATTAAAGGACAAGACTGCAGAGCATTTAGCAATTGGATCATGGTAGCTGCTGTTAGCTCAGCTTGTTAGCTAATGTTAGCTCAGTTTGGTAGTTACTGTTAGCTTATGCTAGCTTAGTTTGGTAGCTGCTGTTAGCTTATGTTAGCTCAGCTTGTTAGCTAATGTTAGCTCAGTTTGTCAACGGCTGTTAGCTTATGTTAGCTTAGTTTGTTAGCTGCTGTTAGCTTATGCTAGCTTAGTTTGTTAGCGGCTGTTAGCTTATGTTAGCTCAGTTTGGTAGCTGCTGTTAACTAATGTTAGCTCAGTTTGGTAGCTGCTGTTAGCTTATGTTAGCTCAGCTTGTTAGCTGCTGTTAGCTCATGTTAGCTGCTATTAGCAGTCGCTTCGCACTGCCAGTCGAGCTCTGCAAACGATGATTGACAGTTTCCAGATCAGCCTCGAGCGTCTGGATGAGTTATTTGACAGCTGTGGTTCGTCACAGTCTCTTCACCTCACTCGCGATGGCGTTGAGTCAGAGAGCAATTTGACGGGAATTATGCCTCACCAGAAGTCAGTAAGGGGACATGTAGTGTGCGGCTCCAAGCCAAATTGAATTTGGCGTGCTTTGTGACGGCTGCCTGCCACACTGCTGCAGGCGAAAATAACCACTGACACCACAAGTCACTGCGACTTGAGGTGTGTTCATTTAACGATGTCCACAGCAGATGGAGAGAGACTGACTCACTCACTCCTCTAAATAAGAAGTAGTAAACACTACAAGGAAAGGAAGTGGAGGGAAAACAAAAACATGTGGCCCACAAAAAGAAACCAAACACACCGCATTTTTTAACCAGATGCAGGACTGCGGGCGAAGGTGACGAGTTTCAGAAGTTCAGTTAAACAGCTTTTAAAAAGGCACTAAATTCACTCAGCAACACGTGACAAACAAAGAAGTTTCAAATATGTGTCAGACGCAGCGGTTGAGTGGGGAAGTGGTAAAACCACTGATGTTTGTCATGTAAAAGTCCTAAAATTAAAGTCACCTTTTAAAACTGCAGCCGACAACAGACCCGGGGCCGTCCCTGAGCTTCAGACAAGAAAAACCAGGTGGCTTGTTCCTCTTCTTTCACCTCGACAGAGAGTTCAACAGAATTTGTTTTTGATTATATTTTACACCAGAACAAAGCCACAGCCTTCTCACTTTATAACTGAAGGTGTTGTGTACATACTTGTAAGCATCTAAAAAGTATTATTATTAAAGAATTAGCTTCAATCCATACAGATTGAACAAAACCTCTCTACTCCCCCTTT
The DNA here is from genome assembly GCF_000972845.2 of Larimichthys crocea. NCBI lineage: Eukaryota > Metazoa > Chordata > Actinopteri > Sciaenidae > Larimichthys > Larimichthys crocea. The sequence continues at coordinate 11,948,052 of NC_040011.1, read as the reverse complement.
AACCTGAGCCTGAGCCAACTAAACTAAACCTCGGAGAACACGGGAGTTGCAGGTCTAACGCTGCCACAGTCCACAGCACGTAACATGAGTTTGGATTTGAACCAAATCACGGGCGCTCCAGTAGCTTACCTGGAAGACTCCTTACTGCATTAACCTGGGCCCTTTGGTGGAGGTTATCCACCTTCTCTCTCCACCTGTCTGCCTTCAGCTGTATGATCAATTAAAGGTGATAAAGCCCCCAAAAATATAAAACAAACCTCTGAGGTTCAGAGGTGTAAAATGCCTGTTTTTGTCAAAGGAGTCTGGTGGCTTTGAAGAGCACATGATGAGGGCTTCAGTTCCCCATTGTAAAGTGCTGTCTGAAGTAAAAGCAATGAAAATATTCAAAATATAGCATCTATAGGAGCCGAAATGTGAAGATAGTTTGCGTTTGTTTGGATCACACATTTTGTAGGTCACCTTTAGTTGCGAGTTTTGGACAAAGAGGGCTTATTAACACTTATCTCATTTCATATTGTATAGTTCAGCTCGTTGTTAGGCCAGTTTAAGTAATAATATTCACATATATCTACTTTTTTTTTCTCATTTCAAGCCAAATGTACAGAAACTTGTGAGATCTAAGAGTGTGCTGCAGAAAATATCAGCCCCTTGAATTGAAAATAATCTCTCTAATGTCTCGCAATAATCACTGTGATACATTAAACTGAAGTAATTGTGCCAATTCTAAGCTAAACTAATTAATTTCTTAATTGGCACACGCTCAGCGACACCGTACAGTGTAACGAGGAAGGAGAGGTCAAGTGTTGCAGGTCCAGCTTCAGCTCTCATGGCAAATTCAAACTGACAACATGGAGTCAATAATGTGCAGAGCTACAGCAGCGTTTGTCGTGTCGACAGCGCCGACGGCAGCTCCTCTACAAACACCTCCTACCACGCTGGAGACGAGTGTTCCCCGAGGAGGTGAAGGAAGGGGAAACATATTCAGGGTTTCTAAATAAGGACGAGGACAGCGCAGGAAGACAATATCTGGACTCCTCCAGTTACACAGCGAGGAAAGGATCGGCTCTGTAGATGAAAGGCTGCTCCTGAGGGAGAAGGACAGAAGGAGTGAAGGGAAGAAGGAGGTGACAGAGGACGGATAGAAAGATTTCATGTGTGCAAACCGAGATATTCACACGTATGTTGTGTGTGAGGGTGGATGTTAACAGTTACACCCTTTCCTCTCCTTATCACTCCTCACCCACCTTCCTCTCCATCACCTCCCCTGTGTCTGCCTTTCTCCTCTTTCCCTCCCTCTCTCTCTTTACCTCCTGCTCTTCCATCTGCCCATCCTGCTTTCCTTCACTCGCACTCCATCACCCCCCCACTACCCTTTCCCACATTTCTTCCGCTCCGCCTTGCTCACTATACATCTCCACACACACACTAACACACCCACCTCCCACCCCTTCTCCCTTCTCTCTGTAGTCACTGCAGCGTGTCTAATGGTTCAGCTCCTTCTCAGCAGATCCGCCAAGCGGAGGCCAGGCGAGCGGCAGCCTCCCCAAACCGCTGGCCTTATCAAGACTGACAGCCGGCGATACCTAGAGCCATCGCTGACACACACACACACACAGATACACATTTGCACACGCACGAGGTTTGTGCACTTGCTCGAGCAGTTGCATGCAAAACAAAAACACACAATGCGAAAAATCCAGCTGCAACCGAGGATGCACACACACACACACACACAAATGGAAGTATGCACACACACACACAGCTGCAGATTGACACTAACATTACAGCTCTAAATTCAGAGAAACACACACACGTATCACACTGGCTGTAAATGTGCAGGCGCACTCACACACACACACACACACACACACACACACACTGAAAATTGGATTTATGGATGCTGACAGTGAGCTGCAGAACAATGTGGATGCCACTACAGGGAAGACAGCAGATACTGGAGAAACAAGGAATCTAATCTACTATAAAAGGAGACGAGTACCGCATGAGGAATCTAACCCATGTGTGGAAGAGAAGGAGGGGAGGGAGGAGAGGGAGGAGGCGAGTGAAAGGAGGTGGAATAGGTAGAGTCGAACCAGCAGGACAAAAACAAAAGAGACGAGAAGGAAAAGGTTGTCAGAAAAGAAGAATGAGGGCACGGAGGAAGAATGGAGGAGAGGCGGATTGGAAGAGGAACGCAGTAAAAAAGGCTAATTGGGTGGATGGCGAGGGAGCGGAGGATGAGGAGGAGGATAAGAAAAGAGAAAGGACAAGTAAAAGGAGGAGAATCATTAATCTTACAGAACAATCTTAAGGTTAGAGAAACTACATGACAGTTAGAAAGCCCCCTCGATGGAGGAAAACAGCTAATATCAACTGTAGTTGTCTCGTTTATATAGTGTTGCTAATTATGAAACACTTTGGGGTCTGTTAAATGATGAAGAATGCCCGTCTGAACAGTCCCAACCCCAAAGAGATTCAATCTACCATCACATAACCGGAACGAGGTCATGTTTGTCAGTTCAGCTTGAAAAACTACAAATGATTTATTGATTATCAAAATAAATGACCAGTGAGCGAGCTCCCGTGGTTCAGCGGTTAAAATACCGACCACGATGGTTCAGGCTCGTTCCTCTCACTTCGTTTCGGTCGTTTCTCCACTGTCAGCTGTTTGATTTATTGACTAATTGTTTCAGCTCTAGTATACTTACTTATAGTGGTCAGTGCAGGGTACACACACGTATACATTTCTAAATCATCATAGTGTTCTGCGAGCTGAACTTCCTTGGAAAAGCATGACAGAGAGTCGTTTTTCCACCAGTAAGACCAACAACTGTGTAACCAATATCTGCTAACATTGATTTCATAATGATCCTCACTCCTTCAGTGAGTGACAACATTACTCACCCATTTTTTGGTTCAATGACAGTATAGAGAATGGACAGTCTGAGTGACGTCACCCGTAGGTTTCCGAATCTGTGTTTTGTAGCTGAAAATATTATCTACTGCTCCGTCTAATCTAAATATCGGCAAAGACGAACATCATCGGCAAACGTGAGGTGGGTCGATGACACCTGGGTTCTCTAATAAGCAATCCATAAGAGCACGTACCTGTCAATCAAGCAGTTACACTGTTAATTATGCATAACTTCGAGCCTTAATATTTAAAGTTAGTCTATCACAGTTGTCATGAACGGGTAATTAGCTACATGTAAACATGTTTATTTCTGCATTTTAATACTGCCGCTTATGGAGGTTGACTCATTTCTGCAGCCAGTCTCAAGTGGCCACTCAAGGAATTACAGTTTCTAGCGCTTCTGCATTGGCTTCATTTCCCGGCACCGGAGGTTGCCGCTTGTTTCGATTGAGTTAAATCGAGCGAACGTTTGAACTATATCTACTGTTTGCAACACGTGCCGTTTATCTTGTGACAAATGTGGCAAACTGAAGAATCTACCGACTCCTCCGTGTTCCATGACACCACGTACGCTTACATTTTAAGTAAAAATAAGCTTGTTTTAAGAGGAATCACTGTATGTTACACGTATGAATGTGTGTCGTACAAAATGAGTGACTTTTAAAGCCGCTTGTCAACAGGAAAATAAAGTAATCAACCCCTAAATACTAAATATTTCTAAATGCATGGTTGAGAAAAGAGAGAGTAAACATGGCTAAGTTAAGATTCTTGGATTTGGCGCTAGAATTATTGCATTTTATTTTATGTTTTCATTAAAATAACAGTGAATTTGCATCTTAACTTCATGTATCTTTAACATACACTGATGAGGATGGTGAAAAAATGAGTGTACAGTCCACGTTGGACGCCTGCGTACTCAATAAATAAAAATAAAAGTCGAGGTTTAACTTGGTATAAGACTCTTTTTCTAAATGTTTTTCCAGGTTTAAAATTAAAGACTAACAGCTTCTTTATAGATTTGATAAATTGCGCCAACGTTCAACAACCTCTTTGCATGAAATCATTCATATTCATCGATGAATAATAATCATCCTGTCGCACAAACAAAAACAAACATGCAGTCACACAGGCAAGCTTTCATACATAAAGGGGCGAGTGATTCCCCCCCTTTATTTAGCTTGGCTCAGAGTTATCTCTTTAAAGCCTAAACATAGTGCACAGCCAGGCTGTAAGCACAGACGCTACTATCACACAAACTCACACACACATAGACACTGACACGCGTTCACACACACTACACACTACACACAGGAAGCACTTGATGTGGGGCCAAAAATACATCACGAACCTTGCATCACCTTCCTCTCTGTGTGTCCACTTTGTTCCAGAGCTGGGTGGTGGGGGTGGGCATGCACCAGATAATGGGCCAATTGTAAGCTCTCAGAAGCTCCTGCCAGCCAATCAGCACTGGGCCTGCACTGGACGTCGGCCAATGGCAATATGTTCACCGTGGCTGGAGGGGGAGGGTGCTGTCCCTTCACACAGGAACAGAAATGTGGCCATGAGATGGGATGGTGTGGATTCACTAGTTTTACATGTGGACTGTCAACTATTTTAAATATCTAAACATTCCAGAAATTCTTCCATATCTGTCCTAATTTAATTTCTCTTTTTATTTGTGATGGTATCATAGACACATCAATTTCTGGTGAATTATTTGGACTCTAAATGGAAAATGCAATATTTCATAAAATGAATAACTGGTTTCCTCATTGCCACTCCTGTCATTTTTCATTTATAAATACTCTGAAATATTTATTTATTGTAAATGAAATACAATAATTTCAAATATATCAAACAATTCACAAAACTTTGAATGAAATTAAACTCAGGGTGTGTCTTGGTGGCAGCTGAAATCAAACTAAAATTTTGATTCTGTGTCAGTGACTCACCTCTTCTTAAGGTGGATTCTCAAATACAGCAGCCCCTGTGAAACACAAGAACACCTGGTTAATGATGCTGACTCGTTCATTTGTTCATTATTTACTTCAGCGTTTGATGTAATCGCAGGAACATTATTATAACGTGATGTGAATCAGAGCTCCAGAGCTGTCAATTAATCAGATTTTATTTGTCACAAAATCCATTTTCCTCTGAGGGCTTTACAATCTGTACAGGGAGTGACACCCTCTGTCCTTAGACCCTCGGTTCGAGTGAGGAAAAACTTGCCCACAAAAAACTTTAACAGGGAAAAAAGGTGGAAGAAACCTCAGGAAGAGCCACAGAGGAGGGATCCCTCTCCCAGGACGGACAGACGTGCAATAGATGTCACAGAACAAATGAACACAAACATATTGTACAATTACAATGAATGATAAAATGACAATGAATTACAATGACTGATAAAATGACAATGAATCACAATGACTGATAAAATGACAATGAATTACAATGACTGATAAAATGACAATGAATTACAATGAGTGATAAAATGACAATGAATTACAATGACTGATAAGATGATTACAGTAGCAGTGGAACCTGTGACAGAGAGAGAGACACAGATGCACAGCAGCAGCAAATCATCAACTAACTATAACCTGTAATGGAGATATGGCAGCAACAATGACAATAATAAATGTGTAGTAGACGTCGTGCAGGATCACAGCAGCAGCCACGATCCATGAGAACCTGCTGGACGAGAGAGACAGAAACTACAGGGAAGAAGTTTAGGTAGTAACATGCATTAATGAGACATGTATGTTTACAGATGGTGAGAAAGAGAGAACTGGCAGCAGATTACATCACTGCATGTCACAGATTAAGAAATGCTTCAATGTAAGGGCGGCAGTAGCTCAGTCCATTGGGACTTGGCTTGGGAACCGGAGGGTGGCCGGTTCAAGTTATTACATTGCATTTAGCAGACGCTTTTATCCAAAGCGACTTACAGAGGAGGACATAAACTGAGAAAGGTGTAAAGGAGCACAGAGTAGTTGTTAGTTTTGTTAGGCAGGGAAGCATTCTTACAAGTTTTTTAAAGGTCGAAAGGGATGTTGCTGTTCTTGTAGCCGTTGGTCATTCCACCATTTGGGGACAGCCACAGAGAAGAGTTTAGAGTGACCTCGCTTTGCGAGAGGCGAGGGTACAACTAGAAGTCCCACATGGACCAAAAATATGGAAGGTGGACTGGTAGCTGGAGAGGTGCCAGTTCACCTCCTGGGCACTGCCAAGGTGCTCTTGAGCAAGGCACCGATCCCCCGCAACTGCTCGCTGGGTGCTTCTCAGGGGGGCTGCCCATCACTCCACCATCTCTCTCCACATTTGCATGTCTATGACCTTGTACTGCATGTGTGAAAATAAAATAGAGTGAAAATCCCACTGAGGGATTAATAAAGTATAGAAGAAAAAAAAGAGAGAGACAGAGAGAGAGTTTTCAGTACGGGAGATGTGACTGCATCTTCAACCAATGCCTGACTAGGCATACTGAAAGAGACAGACACAGACATAGACAGAGACACAGACAGAGAGACAGACACAGACAGAGAGACAGACAGAGTTTTCAGAGATGTGACTGTATGTAAACAACATGCTGTAATTCAGCCTGCAGCCTGCAGTGCTGACACCGTGCCGGCAGGTGGCGGTAGTGAGCGCTGAGTCCGCTCTGAGCTGACAGAGGAAAAAAAAAAAAAAACACAAACAACCACAGAGAAGAGAAGCACAAAACCAAGATGGCGGTGCAGGAGACAGCATCTCAACTGTCCATGGCTCTCAAAGTGCAAGAATACCCGACCCTGAAGGTAAACCCGGGCTCACACTCACCTGTACCAACGGCGTAGCGTGTCTGCCGCGTCCACAAGGCGCCGTGTGTTCGATGCCGCTCGGTTACCGGGCGTTATTAGCTCGTTTTTAAACGGCGAGAAGAAGGGGAGGCTAACGTTAGCCGCTGAACTACCCCCGACAGCAGAGCTCCGCTCCGGCCGACGATCAGCGACGAGTGGCGGTTAGTCAGCTGTCCGTTTGCCGCCTTTAAACCAGCCGTTAGTGTCTCCTGTACGCGCGCGGACGGCCTTTTTTTTTTTCTTTTTTTTTTTTTAAACTAACGGCTGTTGTAACGGTCTATATTCAACCGTTAAACGACGGTTTAAACGTGCCACTCGTGATTATATATATATCTATATATATTTATACACATATATATAACATGTCATAAGGTCTGTTGTGACATGTCGGTTAACGCTTAACGGCCGTTTAACCGTTAGTGTCTCCTGTACGCGCGTGGACGGCCTTTTTTTAAAAAAAAACTAACGGCTGTTGTAACAGTTAACGTCTGTATTCAACCGTTAAACGACGGTTTAAACGTGCCACTCGTGATAGTGGTGGTTTTATATAATTTATTTATATCATATACAAATATAACATGTCATAACAGACGTTTAGTCGCCAAAAAAACGGCTGTAGCCGTTTTTTTGGCGACTAACGTCTGTTGTGACATGTCAGTTAACGCTTAACGGCCGTTTAACCGTTAAATGACGGGTCCCTGGCGCTAACGTGTATATATTTAACCGTTAAATGACTGGATGTGTGACATTATAATATATATACATATATAAAAACAGGCACTGCTGTTTTTGGCCTGCCAGATAACAACGTCGAGCGTGTTCATACTAACGTTAGCTGGCTTTGGGTGGATGCTGGGTGGATGTATGATGGGTGGATGGGTGGATGATGGTAAGGCCAGACACAGACACAGTTAGCGCAGTGTCATCACATCGCCTTGCCCGCCTGTGTTCACTTCAAAATGGCCAGCGAGAGAAATCACAGCCTGCTGCTGCTGCTGCTTCTTGTTGCTGCCGCCGCACACACACACACACATAACGTTACTGCGACACCACCGCTTTAAAAAAAGAAAGAGCTGAAACACAAGCTGCTGCTGCTCCTTCTTCTTCCTCCTCTGCAAAGACAGCGTCGTCATATAAAAGCTCCATCTGTGAGTAGTCCTGGTTGTCAGTGTTGCATGGCTTCTCCTGTCTCCTGCTTTGGATGCTGCAGTAAAGGATGGTGGTGATGGTGATGGGCTCCATTTTAAGACAGGAGTGATGGTTATAATTGGCATCCGTGTGGAGCAGTGCTGATTACATGTGGAGCTGTAATAACGCCTGACACAGACGTCGAGTGTCCTTGGGCATAAGCTGCATATTTATTCATTTATATGGCGAGTGAGGCCCGCTGGAGTCAAATAGCTGCACGTTTAAGATTCAGTGTTTAAGTGAGGCAATTACCTTTTTTTAATGATTTATAATTGCTCTCATTGTCAGAATAGACGAGCTCCTAACAGCAAATCATGGACACGGTGTGAGCCTGGTCATTGTAACATTGAATTACCTGTTGTCTGTCAGTTAAACCCTGGTTGTATGGACAGGAATAATGCACACTGTGTCATGTTCACAAAGGGGGATTTTTCCACAGAAACACAGCTGGTTTATTGAAGCAAAGTGAGCCAGATTTCTTAGTTAGGAGTGTTTTCAGTCTGAATTCCCTGTTAATCGATCTTGCAAAGGCAAAAAGCCAAAAATATCTGAAGTCATGTGGCCTCAACGTGATTCAGTGTCAAATGATTATTGGGATAGACCAGCTGTTTGCAGTGGGCTTGTTCAACACTCACCCAGTGTGACCCTGTAACAGCTGTCTGACACGTTCATGACTTGTTATTTATCAATGAAATCATGGTTACATGGACAGGAGTAATGCCACGATTTGTAAGGTTTAGTAGCCAGTCGTGTTTAAAAGGGGGATATTTGTACTTTCTACACAAAGAGGACAGAGATCGGAGGTGAATCATCAGAGAAACATCTGGTTTATTGAAACCAAGTCAGCCAGATTTCTCTGTAGGAGTGTTTTCAGCCGGAGTCTCCTGTTAAAACGATCTTGTAAAGGCAAAAGGCCAAACATATCTGAAACAATGGGGCCTTTTTGTTGGGATATAGTTAGTAAAATGTCACAGATCAAATATCCAGATCTGAATGGTTTAATCAAAGTCAGGGTTCTTCAACACAAACAGAAACATTGAATAAAAACCTTCCTCAGTGGAGAGTAAAATATTTTCCAGGTGACATAATCTCTGAAGGTCTCCAGTGTGAATTCAATCCATTCATTTAGCGTTTTACACCGTGCTGGAATCATCACAATCTACAGTGTCTGCCTTCATTTAATAACCCTTAATTAATTTGTTTAATCAAACACTAACCGGTTTAATGTGTCGGATATTCACGCAGCTCTCTGCTGCAGACTGACGTAAAGCCGCCTCTGCTCTCATACAGTGGCCACACTCTTTTCCCTGAGCAGAATAAAGCCCCTGTTCCTGTCAGCAGGACACTAATGAATATTTACTAGCACATACACAACTGTGTGCTGCGGTGCAATTTAAAGAAGTCTCAGGCTCTCGTTTAATGTGGCTCAATTAGAGCTGGATTTTAACAGTAATAATATTTCCAGCGGGGTAACAACACTCTTTATTCCATCGTGTTTTGCAGTTTGCTGGTTGCATAATTTTCCTCTCTGGTGTCAGTGATCTGTGAAATGAACTGGGCTCTAAGTTAAAAGAAGAGAACCTCCTCTCTGGATCAACGCTCAGTCCGGTTCAATCGCAGACCGACGTCTTTAGATGCAGATTTTCTATCTCTGTGATAAGGATGTTTATGACTGATAATAATAAATTCTAATAACTGAATTTAGCTGTCAGATTATGATCACGAAGAAGCATTTCGGATGAGGCACATTGATTTATGCAGCAATCAGCCGTTCAGATTCTGTTTCACTGGGCGGACAGACGGAGAGGGTTTCTGTTGTGTCATTTCAGTCTGCAGATTATTTTCTCAGTAAATCAATTCATTGTTTGGTCTATTAAAATGACACAGTTACCTGAAATGCTTCTTTTGTTTAATATATGACAAAGAAAAAAAAACAGTTTTGGGCCTTTGTGTTTTGGAAATTGTCTTAAATGTTTAATTGCTTATCAAACAGATGCTGATCAATGTTCACTGTTGTTCACATTCTCAGATCAATGAGTGTATACCACTTAAAAACCCAAATGAAATCTTTTGTGTCACAAGATCAAAAGGTCAAAGGTCGACTTAGAAACGTCCCAGAAAGTGTTTGAACCTCGATCACGTGATAACGAGTGACTTTGGTGGGTCAGTGGTCACGTGACGACCTGAGCGACCTCCGTTCACTGAAGGAAGAGAGTGAGATGTAGCTGAGAGTGATGTCAGATTCAAAGATGAAGAAGAAACTTCCATATTTAAAACAAACGTTAAGTTTCTAAAAACACACATTCTGATCTTTCAAGTCACTTCGACCAACCAACAATATAATATATATATAATCAATAAATCTGAAGTCTCATTAATAAAATACGCTCACAGAAAGTTTTACACCTAAAGGGGAATTTGTCTGGATTCATTAAATTCGAGTCGTTACATTCAGACACTGCATGAAACTAAATCTGCCGTAGCAAGAAAGACGGCGTTGTTTGCAGTATGGAACAGAAGCCAGCAGTCATCTGCTTCCTGTTTAATTTGTTTCTGTTGAGGAATTTTCTGGACTCAAGCTGCAGAGATGTCATGAAATGAGGCTGCTGGAGGACGGTTCACAGGGAGTCATGCAGCGCACAGCATGATCATCATGCTTTGTAAAGGTTTAGCAGAATTTATTTGGGTAGATTGTTCATTCTTTGTTTGTTTTCTTCTCTCTTCTTCTATAAAGTCACCCAAACACTGTTTCTTCTCCGTCATTGCAGGTCCCCTATGAGACTCTGAACAAACGCTTCAGGGCGGCCCAGAAGAACATCGACCGGGAGACGAGTCACGTGACGATGGTCGTCGCCGAGCTGGAGAAGACGCTGAGCAGCTTCCCGGTGGTCGACTCCGTGGTGTCACTGCTGGATGGCGTGGTGGAGAAACTCAGCGCCCTGAAGAGGAAGGTGAGGGTGACAGACGTACACTCTCACACAACATTTTCTACTTTTAACCACTTACAAGAAGTGAACTCTGCCGTACGTACAAACACAGTTTGGTGAGTTTTATGCAAATTAAAGGAACCCAAACACTTCAGTCTCTTCGTTGCATTTCCCTTTTAGTTAAATTATGTTTCACCAGCATGAAAATAGTTAATTACCACCATCTAAAGAAGTGTGATCGGATGCTTTTGACTGCTTAAAGTGCTTAATCGCAGTTCTTTGATCGCATCGTGCCGTTTCTGTGTTCAGCGGGCTGCTCTCGTACAAATTACAGAACAATCAGACACAACAGAGAGCTGGCCTAACAAAGCTGGCAAGTGCCTCTCTGCCAGCAAGTGCAACCACGCCAGCTATGTCTGAGGAACACAACCATCATGTCTGTTCTCTCGGTTGATGAACATTTCAAGGCCGGTTCTTTCGTAACCGCTTTGGAGGTCATTTTAAAAACTCTGGCCCCGGGTCGATGGAGATATTTTAAATCTATCCAACGCACCGAGCCGGTCAGTGAGACAAAGACTTTTTCATAGGGAATATATAAAACTCTGCACTCACCTGCTCTTAGGAGTTAAAAAAATACAAGCCCACCGGCAGTATCTCATCTACAAACAAGCTCTCCCTTCAGGTGGAACCGCTCGTTAAAAGCCACATTACTCGACCCCGACGACAAAAGCCCCTTGTTGCGGCCGTGGTTTCTTTTCCAACGGTATAACTGCCGCCTCGGGTTGGATTGTGTTTGTCAGCGGTGGAATGCCGCTCGGCCGGTTCCTCTGTGAAGCCGAGTGATCAAAACACACTTCTGCAGTTCTTTTGTCCTCCGTGCCAGCGCGCTGTCCGGCAGGCACTTTGTGACACATAAACCCTGGATTCATACTGTTGAAGGCTGGATCGTACCAGACACTACACTGATTTATTATGGCTGAGAGAGCCCCCCTACCCCGTTACTAAATATGTTGAGCCAAATCTGGTCTGGCAGCGGCAGAGAAAAGCTGTCCAAAAGTCAGGAATAAAACCTGAAAGTGAGAGTTCAGTTTAAAGCATGAAAAGGTCGATTAACCAGCACCAAAACAAATCATTTTATTTTGAAAGAGTGCACATAGAAGAGGCTTCTTCCACGCTGCTATATCGCTTCAAAACATATTTTGTAGTGTAAATGTAAAAGCACCAATGGGAATACATTTTTAAATGTGTCTGAACTCCATCGTGTTTATCTGCAGAACAGGAAACAGCTGTTCAGTCTGGCCCGACCTCAACAGTGTTCAAGGGTTGAAAAGTCTTGTGGTCAGGCTCCAGTGAGCCGGCCAGGCCCAGATCATAACATCAGTCTGTAAGCTTGTTGATAAAATGAGGTTACGACAAGTATGGAGATGGAATTAAGCAACGTTACATTCGAGGCTGTGCTTTAACCTGCCGTGCCAATAATGACGTTAAAGCACAGCCTCGAATGTAATGTCGCTTATTCTCAAAATTAACATTCAGTTTCCATGGAAATACATTTACAACAATAAGTTAAATCAGTCACAGCAGCAGACTCCTACTGTTACTAAACTGTTTGATCTCCGACATGCTGCAAACACACGTGGTACACACCCGTATTAACGAGGCAGCTCCATAAAATCCAGAATATTCATTAAAGAAGCTGTATTACTTCCATGCTTAATGTCTAGTTGACGCAACACGATGCGTATTTCGCGCTCTGACCCCTGACTGCTCTCGACTGTGCGCGACCTGCAGGCTGCCGAGTCCATCCAAGCAGAAGACGAGAGCGCCAAGCTGTGCAAGCGTCGCATCGAGCACTTGAAGGAGCACAGCAGCGACCAGCCGGCCTCAGTCAACCTGTGGAAGAAGAAGCGTATGGACCGCATGATGGTGGAGCATCTGCTGCGCTGCGGCTACTACAACACAGCTGTTAAACTGGCCCGACAGAGCGGTATAGAGGTAAGTGAAGACTCTGGATTTCTTTGACTTCATGTTTTTCTGAATTGTTTGTGTTCATACATCCACTGTTCTTTCTTTTTTTTTAGGATCTGGTGAACATCGAGATGTTCCTCACAGCTAAGGAGGTGGAGGAGTCTCTGGAGAGGCAGGAGACGGCCACTTGCTTAGCCTGGTGCCATGACAACAAATCCCGCCTTCGCAAGATGAAGGTAGCTCACTCGGAAAAAGTCACATTTTTACCTCGTGAATCCAAGTCGAGGCAAACGCATAAAACGACTTCACTGGTTTAAGTGAAGCATGCAGAGGTGCATGGACAGATGCTGATTGGTTCTCTGTGTTGCATCCCAAACAAGACTCAGTGGTGTAACAGATTCAGAAAACAGAGCTGTTAAGATTTAATTACCTGTCCTGGCTGTTTTGCCCTTCTGGCGTCGGCAGCGAGTTGAAGTGTTAATCCTGAGATGATCCTATTAAACCAGAAAGTCCTCAGTGGAGCGCAGACCTCTGCCAAGACGTGATAATCTTCCCAGTTAGCTGCTACTAAAGAGCCAGCCTTTTTACTGCATACATGATCGAATATTCATACGGTCAGACCGAGTCTGGGATGCCAGCACGAGTCTTCTTGTGACAGCATTTGTGACATTTGGTTTAGTTCCAGCTCAAAGCGCAGGTACATTTTAGTTCCACCTGGTATTTTTGAAGCTCTACCAGCCACAGAGGTCGAATATGAGATAAAATACTGAGAGGCAGCTTGAGAATCGCTGCAGGAGTTGTATTAAAGAGATCAGTTTCCTGTCTGCTCTGAAGGTTCACGAAGGGCGAAATAGACACTGAGGATTTTTCAGCACTTCACTGGTTTAAACTTACTCACAGCTTTTGTCAGTCTCACTCTCTCTCTTTGTTTTTTTTTCTTTGGCAGAGCTGTCTCGAGTTCAGTCTGAGAATCCAGGAGTTCATCGAGCTCATCAGACAAAACAAACGCATGGATGCAGTCAGGTACTGGATGTAGAACCACAACACACACACACACACACACACACACACAGTGTGTTGGGCGCTGGTCCAGATTTTAATGTCCCAGTCAAATATTATCTGTATTTAATGACGACGGCACACTGAACTTCAATATGAGCCTCATGTTTCAGCGCCTTTCTCCGTCGTCTGTGATGTGAAAACATCAGTGAGAGAAGGTTAAGTGTGCGTCCTGCTCATAGTTCAGTTATAAAATCCCCTCACACAACCGAGCGCCTCTCCTCCTGAGTCCAGAGTCGGTTTGTAAAGTTTACAGCCTGCTCTGTTGTCGCTCGGTGTGTAAAATAGAAAATAACCAGCGGACAGCACATGGCTGCTCGTTACGTCTTCATCGCTGGGTTCTGCTGTCACTTGACATTCAGACCGGAGTGATTTTAAAAATATCAGGACAACAGAAACATTGTCACACGTCAACTGCAACCAAAGCCACTTAAACGTGTTTGTCACCCACTGATCCTGTTCGTGTGTCTCTGCGTATGCCAGACATGCAAGGAAGCACTTCAGCCAAGCAGAAGGTGGACAGTTGGACGAGGTTCGGCAGGTGATGGGCATGCTGGCCTTCCCATCAGATACACATATCTCCCCATACAAGGTAAAGCCAACAGCCTGTTGTACATGTACAGTTCACCTAAACATCGCCTGCTTTCAATGAACTGATTTTCATTTATAATCACAATCGTTGTTTGTTTGGTTGGTAAAATGTCAGAAATTAGGAATAAATGTTTCCCGGAGCCCAAAGAGCTTCAGCTCACTGTCACAGAGAAATCAGAACATGACTAAAAGATGATCAAGCAATCATTGCAGCTCTACAACTTAAAGCTTCTTCTCGGTAGATTCATCAGAGAAGTGCTACAGCGGCACGCCGGCCACTAGAGGGCCTCAGCTGTCCTCTCAAACTGAATTCCCTCTCGTGCCTCTTTAAGCGTCCCCTCTGGAGCTGCTTTCAGGAGCAGTGTTGTTGTTTTTAATTTCCACTTCCTCCTCTGAGAGACGGCGCTCTGTCCCACGACGCCACGATTGTTCATCTAAAAAAAAAAAAAACATTCAGCTTCTCCTGCCAGCACAGCATCGTGTGCCAGAATCAGCACTGAGGATCTCTGCCAACATGTTTGTAGGTCTCATTAATTATCCACTCACTAACCTAAATAATTACACTCCTAAGAAGCCTTTGTAGTTTCCCCTGCAGACTGATCAGCCTCCAGTCTGACACCTCAGGCTACCCTGATGTTTCTGTAGCTGCAGATGTCAAATGATGGCAGTGTGTGAGGGAGCTGTGACCACATCATAGTTTGGAGAATACTGTGTGTAAAGTAAAAAATATTCTATTGTTGTAGAGTTGTGTCACTGGTCTGAATTCTGTCTCTTTCTTCCCGTCCCATCAGGATCTTTTGGATCCAGCCCGCTGGAAGATGCTGATCCAGCAGTTTCGATATGACAACTACAGACTACACCAACTGGGAAACAACTCTGTCTTCACTATCACCCTACAGGCTGGTCTGTCTGCCATCAAGACACCGTATCCTACCAGACTTTACCTCCAATTAACTTTAAGTTCAGGATCTCTGGATAATGTGTATGTGTGTATGAGTACGGCTCGACTGGAGTCTACTCCGCTGGCTTTGGATAGTAGCTGCTCATAACACTTTATTTCTCTAATTCACCGGCTTACTTGCTGCCAGTGTTCCCTCTCTCTTTCACTATCTATGTTGCCAGACGGTCGTAGGAGCCGCAGACACAAAATAAACCAAACAAGGACACAGTTTTATCGTTAAGTCCATGAACTCCACCTCAGTTTCAGTGACATTTCAAACCGAATGTGAAGCAGTTTGGTTGTTTCTCCGTTCAAAAGCAACTGATTGGGTATTTATTGACTCGAGCAGAGGATATGAGAGGGTGGCTCTGCACTTTGTGAGGGAATAAAGGGAGCTTAACTTTAGCTTGGCTATCTAAAAATGCTGGCCTTGTGCCAGAGATGTTGCACGATTTCTCAGCAGTCTGCTGTGTTTTCACGTCAACATTTAATATCCGCTCAGCTCACTTGAAACCAATAGATGGAAAACCACATCAGAGTCGAGTCAAGCCGTAGCATGCGGTAGAAATGTGCTTTAGTCTTTTAAATGTTGATCACTTTGTCCTCTATTTCTTCTCTTTGTCTTGTCGTCTACTGAAAGTTGTGTGGATTGTTTTACCAGAACATCGCACAATGAGACATTTTGGTCCTTAACCTCCATGCCCCATTCCAGTCAGTGCTACAAGGAGGACGGTACCTCTAAGAACCCAGACTGCCCGGTGTGCAGTAAATCCCTCAACAAGTTGGCCCAGCCACTACCCATGGCCCACTGCGCCAACTCCAGACTAGTCTGTAAGATCTCTGGGGAGGTCATGAATGAAAACAACCCTCCAATGATGCTTCCTAATGGATACGTCTATGGGTACAATGTGAGTACGACTATGAGCCGGAGCTGTTTTTAGGAATGGCCCCATTATAAAACTATGTTTTTATTATGTTCGTTGTCTTTTTCAGTCTCTTCTGTCCATCCGCCAAGATGACAAAGTGGTGTGTCCCAGAACCAAAGAAGTCTTCAACTTCTCTCAGGCTGAGAAAGTCTACATCATGTGATCACTCAGCTGAACCCGTCTGAGCGTTAACATGATTGAACACCGTCGTTCATCACCTGTGACCTGGCCTATTCAGAGAGCCACCTGTGGAGCTGTGATCCAGTGCCCCCTTCTTCTTCTTCTTCTTCTTCCTTCCCCAACAGACACGCCCGACATTTCTCACACCCCACCCACCCATCGCCTCTTCTCCCAGTACATCATGATTAGCTCAAGTTTGCTAGTTCCCTTCCACCCTCACATTTTATCACACAGAAACTGGACCCTCTCCTTTCAGACTCTCTTAGATGTGGCTAGAAAACAAGAAGTTGATCCATTCAAGCACATGGACTATCAACATTGTCATTATTTTACAGACCCTCACTCCCGATTAGAGACTACAGAAAAGGACCGGGAGGGGTGAAACAAACTGCTAGGTAGATTTGATTTTAC
Source organism: Larimichthys crocea (assembly GCF_000972845.2). NCBI lineage: Eukaryota > Metazoa > Chordata > Actinopteri > Sciaenidae > Larimichthys > Larimichthys crocea. The sequence goes on along the minus strand of NC_040011.1, from coordinate 11,931,109 downwards.
TACTACGAATAAAAACTTGTTGAGGTTACTTTTTCCTTTTAGTAGTGGTGTTCCTTTGTTACTTAAATAACACGTGGCGGTACTGTGTTAACTCGCTCCATTAACCAGATTAACACGTGAAATTTTAACCTTTTTTTTAAATCCAGAAACAAACGCGGTCACGTGGTAGCATCTGGTTCTGTGATGCATGCTGCTGCTGACTCCTTTTGTCTTCTCGCCGTGTTTTTTTGGTGGGTTGCTGGAGGGGGGATGGATGTTAAATTCCTCCTTCAAGCTGTCGACCTTTTTTTGCATTTCATCCCCCCTCTGACTGTGAAACTGGAGTCTGATTTGGGCCACAGCAGGCTTCTTTTCAAGTGTAAATAATAGGTAGCAATTGATCGTCCTCATGTATAAATTCAGGGTTTTTTTGGGGGGGGATAAGTAACAACAACGAAGATTAACCTTCTACCAAGATTGCTGTGTGAACTGAACGAATCCTTTGTTTCCCCCGTGTCCCCTCGTTTACTGACGATTCAGTACAACTTCTCATTTCTGAGGAAGAAGTTTCAAGAACTTGGTCGTGAATTATGGTGTACTTACTACCATAATGACAACTGCGCACAAAGATGTTTTTTTCTTTTCTTTTTTAATTATTAATATTAAACGATTTGTCTTCCTTTTTTGTGTGTGAGATTTGCCATTTTCAGTTCTCTTCTTCTTTTGCTCAGCTAATAGAGATTACACTTAAGTGAACTTACATTTATGTGTCTAAAAGATTAATTCCTGGGTGATTTCAGTTCGTTTTAACATTTGCGAAATAGTTTTCATTTCTCAATTTTTGAGAAAGTGCTGACCTTTTTCTCAGTCTTGTAAAAGCTGCTTCCAGCACCGCAGTGGTTTTAACGTAGCATAAAAGCACAGCAATGAAACGTTTAAGTCCACACACACACACGCCAGTCTCTTTTTAAAAAGTACATTAAGAGTCAGGAGCTACGGAAGCCCCAGGCAGTCATACGTTCTTCATTTTATTTCCTCTGTTCTCTCGTGGTAACGATTTAATTTAATTTGTTGTAAATAGGATAATTTTCTTACGATCTCAAGATAATGAAACTTTGCTTTCCAGAGATAACGACAATTTGAGATCTCAAGACAAAAGGACAGTCTTCTATATTAAATCATTGCAGGAAACATCATTCAGTGCAGCAGTGTCAGAGGAGCAGGAGATTCTGTGGATTTAATATGCTAGACTACCGATTAATTACAGCATCATCTCAGAGAGAACAATGTTTTGTTATTGTGAGATCTCGAGAAAATTATCCCGTTATCTCGGTATAACATTTGTTATTTCAAGGTAATTACCTAAATAACTTGAAATGAAATGAAGTTGTGTGACCGCTTAGGGCTTCCATAAGGACCAAACCTTGACCACGACTGTCTGCTCTCACTGCGATCAGAGCAAGATGCACAAATCTGGAAAGCTGACTTCACTGACAAATGATTACACAAAAAAAACAGTAAAGATTTAACCCTGAACACCCGGACTGAGCAATCCAAAAATGCAGTTTTCTATTAAACCTGATCAGTCAATCTTTTTCTTCCATTTGTTGTTCATTGACGAACCACAAGTTGCCTCATTTGTGTTCATAAATGATCTGGAACTGTATCTGTAAAGACACAGACTGTCCTCTGTGTTTGTGTTGGTAGATTTTAGATAAAGGGATTGTTTGATGAGCCTCATAAAGATTTCAGTGGAAATTTGATATCGGTGTTTATTTATTTGAAATGTCTGGTTTGTTCTGCTGGCTCTAAAAAAAAAATCAACATTACCATAAACTCTCTCTGGTAGGTGTGACGAAGTTAACGACGCACTGCACTTCTGTTGACGTGGAAATGCGACAGAGTGTCGCGTCTTTCACCTGAAACTACATTTCCATGGTTGGAAGAGGTGTGCGTTCAGTGTGGGCGTCGCTTTGTGATGAGCAGTGCTTACAGATGGTAATACACTGGAGTGTTGTATCTGTAACGAGCATTTCATGGAAATCGAGGAGCAAGATAAACAAAGCAAAGGCTAGACTAGATTTGGAAGTAAAATCTGCTCTGTGGTGCTTTGCTGTTTTCAAAACCTAAAATCTGTAAAACAAAACTATTATTTTGTGATTTTATCAAGCGACAAATTCAATTTTGCTCCAAGGACAATGAAGGCACCACTAGCCAGGCGTTCCTGTGTAATCTTAACATACACTGACCGGCCGGGTACACTTGATGATCCAGTGTCATCTGATACAACTCAACTTTTATGAAGCTTCTAATGTTTCAGTTTTTATTTGATTTAACTAGTAAACTGGAGTACATCTCTAATATTATGGCCACAGCACCCACTAAGACCTCTGTAATAAACGTAATAGTTAATAACTCTCTGGCAGAGTTGTTGTATTTGATCACCCTTGAAGTGGCCAGTCGGTTTTATTTTTTCAATGCTTAATCTATAAAATGTTTTAAAAGTGTTGATCTTGGAATTGTTTTGTGGTTTCTTTGACAAAAGTACCACAAACCCTAAAATGTTAAAACTACTGTGCTAAACAGTGAAACACAGAAAAGCAGCAAACCCTCAAACTTTGAGAAGCTGAACGCAGCGAATGATTCATTGATTCATATAACTTATCAGTTAATTGTTTAGATGAATGAGAATGGATTCCAGAAAGCAAATGATGACTGACAGATGTTTTTTATTATGATGATGCCGTTTTATTCACAGCCACAAACGTTTAATCTACTTATGTTTAATACCCTGTGTGGTTCTCAGCTTCTTGCACACTAACCACACTGATATAAATACCCATCGCTCACTGTATATACGATCCCATGACTCAGCTCGATGCCCCCAAGCAGTCACACAAGTCACGCAATGAGTCAATTTAATTTGATTTCTCTAGTCTAAATAACAAATGTTGTTAAACCGAGATAACAGGATAATTTTCTCACGATCTCAAGATAACTAAACTTTGTCTTCCTGAGATAACACAATGAATTTGAGATCTTGAGACAAAAGGACAGTCTACTGTATTAAATCAGGAGAATGTCCAGTTGGTTTAATATACTAGACTATCCTCGGCTTAATTACCTGATTTGGGTGGTTAAAACACATGAACCCAATATATCCCCTTTAAGTAGCCTTAAAGCATTTTCTTAACATAGATAGATAGATAGATAGATAGATAGATAGATAGATAGATAGATAGATAGATAGATAGATAGATAGATAGACTTTATTTATCCCAAGCTACACACAGTGATGATAGACAACATAAGAATAAAAATATAAAGAACAAACTATACATAATAAAATATCAAGATAGCAATAGTAAATAAGATATAATGTACAAAAGTATATACAGCAAATTGGCAGTGTTGATTTAGTGCAAAGTAAAACTTGTTTTATCAAAAGTTGACATTCTGAATACAATTTTTTGTTTTTTTATTTGATCCCATTTGTACAGCCAGATAGATAGATAGATAGATAGATAGATAGATAGATAGATAGATAGATAGATAGATAGATAGATAGATAGATAGATACTTTATTGATCCCGAAGGAAATTCAAGCATCCAGTAGCAGCGTGCAAACATACATTAGAATTAACCTATAAAAACAGCATCCATATGTTAAAAGTAACCTGAGATAGATCTGCACGGAGAAATTAAACACTTGTAGCAAAATTAAATATTTGCATAGAATTTAAATATGTGCAGAGGAGTTAAATTAGATTAGATTAGATATATTTTATTCATCCCACCACAGGGAAATTTACTTGTTACAGCAGCAGAGGAAAGTGTAGCATACAGAATTAGAAAAAAATAGAAAAGGCAACAAAAAAAAAACAGACAGAAATTAAACAGACAAACATCTATAACCTACACAACAAACACGAAAAGTGGCATGATGTATAAAAACAGTACTGTAATGTAAAGTGACCATAGTGTAAGAAACATGAATTTGACGCATTTTGACACCATGTGACCGCTGAAAAAAGTCATTTCGCGGCTGTATTGTGAATCCAAACACAGATGTATATTAATTCAAAGTGTTTTCTGTATTATTTCATCACGCTCGTCGTGTTTTAAATGATCTTTTGTGCGTTTTTTCCACCGAGCAGCAGCTGTTCATCAACACAAAAGAAACAACACGGCACCGGAAGAGGAGTTCCCGGGCTCCGGGGTCCGGGTGACGTCACGGCGCGCTCTCTATAAAGGCGGCTGCCTTCTTCCTCCTCGCCGCCATCTCGTGATTGACCCAGCAGACGATCATCGCCATTTTTTTTTCCTCCAACATGACCGACCAGCTTTGTAAACTCTTCGTCGGCGGTTTGAACGTGGACACCGACGACGATGGCCTGCGCAAGCACTTCGAGCAGTACGGCACCCTGACCGACTGCGTCGTGGTGGTGAACAAGCAGCTGCAGCGCTCCCGCTGCTTCGGCTTCGTCACCTACTCGGCGCCGGAGGAGGCCGACGCGGCCATGGCGGCTAGGCCGCACACCGTCGACGGCAACGCGGTCGAGGTGAAGCGCGCCGTGGCGAGGGAGGACGCGAACAGACCGGAGGCCCTCGCCAAGGTGAAGAAGATATTCGTCGGCGGGCTGAAGGACGACATCGAGGAGGACCACCTGACCGAGTACTTCAGCCAGTACGGCCAGATCGAGAAGGCCGAAGTCATCTCGGAGAAGGAGACCGGGAAGAAGCGCGGCTTCGGCTTTGTTTACTTCACCGACCACGACGCGGCCGACAAGGCGGTCGTGGTGAAGTTCCACACCGTGAACGGACACAAGGTCGAGGTGAAGAAAGCCCTCACCAAGCAGGAGATGCAGGCGGCCGGTAGGACCGGTATGGCGCCGAGGGGCAGACCGGGCAGAGGCATGAGGGGGAATCAAAATGGCTACGGCAGCAGGGACTACGGCGGAAACTACAACTACGGAAATGGCGGAGGCTACAACTGCGGCGGCGGCGGCTACGGGGGAGGGTACGGCGGACCGTATGGGGGTGGCGGCTACGGAGACCAGGGGAGCGGGTACGGAGGTGGAAACGGCTACAATGAGTTTGGCAGCGGGTACGGCCAGCACTCGTCTGGTTACGGCCCCATGAAGGGAGCTCCCTTCGGCGGCCAGAGGAGCGCTGCGCCCTACACCAGAGGAGGAGGCGGCGGCGGCGGATACCCGAGGGGCGGGTACGGCGGCGGCGGCTACTAAAGAGACTACACAATGGAAACCAAGCGACCCCCACCCCCTCCTGCCTAATCCGAAACAACGGCAGACACGGACAGAGACCCCCCCTAATCATAATGAAGACCTCAAACCCCCCAGAAACAGGTAGGAAGGTCACTTCCCAGAAACCTGCTATGAGCAGCGGTTGTTACCGTTGATCTAGGACATAAAATAATAAGAAGAAATAAAAACACAGTGATCCTTTTTTATGTACTCAGCGCCCTGAAAGGCGTCTAGCTGTCGTTTAGATTATTTTTTATTTGCGTTCAAGTCGGTTCCAATTTCGATGTAGGATTGTTTTTGCTGACATTTACCCCTTTTTATTATTATTAATAATTATTTTGCATTTTAAGCAATTTAGATTTTGTTTTTTTTTCCTGGAGTAAACAAAAATTTTTAGTGTGAACTTTCAATGTATGAGGATGGGCAGAAAAAGCATGTTTTATTTTTTGTGGTTCTTTTTTTGGATTTCATAGCTGTCTTGATATTATTATATTATAACTTCAATTTGTATAATTATATTTTTACTTGGCTCATTCAGCAAAAGCGGAACGTGATACTGCAGGATCCAGTTTCCTTGTTTCCTTCCCAACATTGTACACTCAAACTCTCGTACGCATAGTAATAGTTTCTAAGTATTTGTTCATTTTTCATTACCTGTAGCAATATCTAATGTATATTGTATACTTTCATGTCTGGAGAACAAAACCTACTGTTAAAACATCTTGGTATGCTTATGTATGTTCATTTTAAATAAAACGTTATACCACTTAGCTTAGTTATTTTACTTATTTATCTTACTTACTTAACCAGGCTTCCTCAAGTTCATCCACAGGTTTATAAGTGACCTCATCTTGTTGATCTTTAGTTACATGGCTTACTCTCAGGTGGGTGAAACGGTTATGGTTGTAGTCTACCCACAGCCAATGCATGTAGGCTTTGTAGGGTTTGACCTTGTCTTTTAAAACCTTATGTTTTATGTCTTATTCTCTCCTTTTTGAATACATATCATTATGTGGACATTTATCTTTGATTATTCCTACATTTAGGTGTTCTTACTCGTATTCCAGTAGGCTATCCCAGCCAAAATAGCCGTAGCAGTTTTTTTTAGGCTACATCAGGACCCTGTTGATTACCTGGGGTCGATTGTGATAGGAGTCTGAAATATCTCTTTAGGATATCCACATCCAGCAAACTAGGTATGTAAATCAACCTGTCTTCACTCTGTGTTGGTCAACCTTGTATGGAATATCTTCATCAGATGGTGCACAAGTGTGCCATTGTTTATTCTTCAACAACATAGCTTCAATGCGTCTTATATAGCTAATCTTAAAATAAAAACAAAACGGGTGGTGGGGAGGGGGGTTCACTTAATTCGGTCTTTTAATGAACTATTTAAAAAACAAAACAGAACATGACATAATGGAGTAAATTGGTGTCTCATCCTGAAAAGCTTTGCTCGGTCCAGTTTCTCACTCTCTTTCTCTCCCATCTCCTCCAGGTTGCTACGGTAACCTGGCTAACATCACCCTGAACACTGACGGGGTGTGTGTGGTTCTCCAACGCCAACGGGGGGACCGGAGAGTGGTTGTGGCCTTTCTCCCCCTCAGGTGAAGTCAGTTTTCACAAAGGATTCCCCAGTGTGGTCTGAAATGCATTTCAAAGAGTCTGATATGATGATTTTATTGAAGGTTTTGGTGGGTTTTTAAAAGACTTTTGATAACACAGTGCCCCAGTGCGACTATCAGGCTCTTTTTACCGATGACGAGCACCAACTTTTACTACTGATGGAGCCAAACAAGCCTTGTAGTTTTTAATCTTGTGACCTTGGATTTATTAAGGTGCTGACGACCCAGGAGAGGAGTTTGCACTCTGGGCACTGTGGGCTTCAAAATATAATAAACATTTGATTATAATATTTGTCTTGTGTTTTTTAAACAGTATATTATGTGAATTTCATGGCCGTAAGATGGTTACACTTTCCCCCCAATATCAAGACCTGAAATATGTGAGGATAAATATACTATATTTTGATATTTATGGGCGCCCCTCACCGTTTAAACCAGCATCAACAGTTCTACCTTAATGCGCAGATGTATTGATGAGCGTTTGTCTGCAGACTTGGAAGACCAGGAATGATGGGATGTCACATGTGTCTTTACCGCCAAGTTAATCAGGAAGTATACACTGAAGTCACTCTAGATGGCTCCGCCTCAGTTTGACCTTTTTTAAAGGGCAATGTTTGTGTACATTGATGGACTTTGCGTAACGAACTGTATATTATGTCACCATACAACCCAGTGGAAACAGAACAAGATCAACTGACCGTTACTGAACTGTGTAGAGTCATTTCTCTTTATTACAATGCCTTTAAGCTTTTGAAGACAACCAGTGGTGTTGCAGAATATCATGTAAGTAAACAGGCTGATCATACAGGTCAGAAGAATCAACGCCGTCCGGTACACTTGAACAATCCGAAGTGAGCAAGACAACTCTGCCATAAACTCTACTTATGATTTTTTCAGTTTTTGTTGACTGTAAGGTTTAACGTCTGTTTATTAATGAGGTCTTAGTGCGTGCTGCTGTTGTACAGTGGCGTTAATATTATAGCCCTCATATGTAAAAGCAGTCCAGTTAAACACTGCTGCACAACTACAATCTGTTGGTTAAATGAATGCTTCAGTGTCAGCAATAACTGAAACATTATAAACTTTGTAAAAGTAGACTGTATGGCGGCAGTTGTTGTGTTGGCTCTCATACAAAGTGTACTTAATGAAGTGGCTGGTCGGTGTGTTTGTATTTGACCTTAAGTGCACATGAAAGTTGCGTTGAAGAGGCTCTGGCGGTGCATATCAAGTCCATGGCCTAAAATATTTTCTAACACACTTCTGGTTGCTTCAGTCCGAGCCTGTGGCATCCTGGAGAGCAAATATTCAGGTCTTCAAGTCTGCGGACTAAATGTTGATCGATACCCAAAAGAAAAGGCAACATTCCTGCAGTCTGTGCTGTAGAAGTCGGTCTGGGGTTTTATATTAATTGGTAAAATTTCAATAATGCTCTCATGTGTAACTATCAAGAGCGCTTAACGAGCTCTTGATAAGCAAACAATACATCTGACAGTGTGAACGCGATTCAGCAGAGATGGCCTCTGTAATTGGACAACATTTGGAAATATCTGGACCTGATCTCAAACCAAAACAGAAGTAACTCCCCAGTTTTGGAGGGAAAGGAGCCACAATCCTGTCTCATGTACTGTGAAGCTTCAGCAGAGTCCTGTGTGTTTGATGTTTGACTTCTGACGGGAGTGTAAACTTTACTTTGTTCTGTTACTCTTATAGGATAATGATGCTTGATGATTTCTGACCATCCCGTAGGAAAAGAAAACATGTTACGTTGGCGGTGCTTTTTATGAATCTACAATAAATATTTATATTTTTATACACCAAGAGACTTGTTATGGTACTTCTTTACATGGAGGATAGTTGGTTGCATGTCTGCCCTGGTGATGTGTCATGAAGGGGGTCGAACAGATGATGGTCGCCCTGATCATTTTGTTGGACGTGAGGTTTGCAGCGGTGGTGAAGCCAAAACATTTAAAGACTGATGGATGCATTGGTGTTCTGATCTGAGTACTGTAACGTGTGTCCAGGTCAAAGCTTGGTGTAGCCAACCGGCTCGGTTGGGTTGTGGTCCATGTCCACTTGTTGAACTTCCCAGAAAACCGATACCGCAGCTTTCCTGTGACCTGACTGAAAATGTGCAGAGGAAGCTATCGAGCCATGGGCGTGATTCAACATGCGTTGACTTGTGAACGAGCATCTTTGAATGTTTTATTCAGCAGCCTGAGGGACGGGGGCTGAGTTTCATTTACTGTGAGAAGACCTAAACCATGAAGAGAGATGCCTCTTTGTAGGTTGGCGCAGTGTATGGGTGCTTCCTTTTTATATTTTTGCATCAACACCAGTGAAACCAGGTTAATTTCACATTTTGTTTGTCCACCCTGGAAGAGGGATTCCTCCTTTGTTGCTCTTCCTTTTTAAAATGGATCTTTGGGGAGCTTTCCCTATCCGAATCAAAGCTGCAGAGACAAAGCAAAGGCCGCAGAGGGAAATGATTTGTGATGTACAAATAAAATTAACTCCACACAGCAAGATCGTTTAACTGTAGTTTTATTTAAACAGTAAAATGGCTGCGTTGCACAGCGTTGGAGGCGCAGATTTAAGATGTCAGGCACTAATCCGTCTCATAATGAAGATGTGAAGCGAAGGCTGATGTATTCACAGCCACTGTTCATCATCAAAGAAACCAAAACTGGCACGCTTAATTTGGCTCTTTGTTTTTGGTGTTCAAGATCAGTGCGGCCCATCCCCCCCCTGCCTGAAGTCATAAATAAATAGCTGGACGATATTAAATAGATGATTTTATATTCATATGTTTCTATTTGAGCCTTAAATCACTTAGATTAAGCCACTTTCTAGGCGACTCTGTGAAACACTGTCAGGATAGTCTTCAGATTTTCTGCATTTTAAAGAAGTTATACTTTAAAAATGTGCTTTTAATCCAGCTCTGGAACTCTTTACCCCTCCGTCATAACTCACAATTTAAGTCTGCACTCAAAACCCACCTGTTTAAAATCGCCTTTTCCATTTGATTCAATTGCATTTTCCTATTTTAACCTGTTTTTAATGTTGTATTCTTGTAATTTAAAATACTTTTGTTTGTTTCTGTTATTTGCTGTCTGCTCATTTATTCTAAGGTGTCCTTGGGTGACAGAAAGGCACCTATGAAATAAAATGTATTATGATTATTATTAATCTAAAACTACATGTAGCAAATCCCCATCTAATATAATGCTAATTTCTGCTATATTTAAGAACATAAGGATTTTACACTATTGAACGCCTAATGGCTGTTATAATAATTGGTACTGTCTGTGTTGTGTTAGTGTATCTGCTGGTTGTTAAAAGCAGCAGTGATATGCACTGAGGGTCGGTTAATGTGTTTTTTTTTTTACTGTACTGGGTGAAAATGAAGGAGCACAAATGTTGAAAACCACGCTTCTCTTTCTCCTCAGCGATCGAAGCTGAGCTTTCCGACGGCGCCTCGAAGGCAACGGCAAAAAAACGTGACACTGCCTCTGCCAGCCAATGAGCGTGGAGGTTTTTTTCAAGACGGCCAATCGGCGACGAGTACGTCTTACGAAGGGCGAGCGCGTGAGGCGTCCCGCCCTCGCGTTGTTCATTGAAGAAGAAGGACGGCCTGCGCGCTCCCTCCTCTGAACAAACGGCATCATGGCGACCAAACTCACCAAGCTTTTTGTCGGAGGGCTCAACGTGGAGACCACGGAGGATGGCGTCCGCAAGTATTTCGAGCAGTTCGGCTCGCTCAGCGACTGCGTCGTGGTCATGAACCAGCAGCTCGGCCGGTCCCGCTGCTTCGGCTTCATCACCTACTCAACGCCGGAGGAGGCCGACGCAGCAATGGCGGCTAACCCACATGTCGTCGAAGGCCACGAAGTGGAGCTGAAGCGGGCCATCTCCCGGGAGGACGCCAACAACCCGGAGATCCTCACCAACGTGAAGAAGATCTTCGTGGGCGGCGTCAAAGACCACATCGAGGCGGACAACCTGACCGAGTACTTCTCGCAGTTCGGCGTGGTGGAGAAGGCCGAGATCATCTCCGACAAGCAGACGGGCAGGAAGCGCGGCTTCGGCTTTGTCTTCTTCGAGGACACCGACTCCGCCACCAAGGCGGTGCTGACCAAGTACCACACCATCAACGGCAACAAGGTGGAGGTGAAGAAGGCTCTGACGAAGCAGGAGATCTCCACCGGCGGCCGCGGAAGGGGTCGGGGAAGAGGGATGCACAACTATGGCGGCGGAAGAGGAGGTGGCAGCTACGGAGGAGGCTACGGCGGCGGTAATTACGGAGGCGGCTACGGCTACGGCGGGGGTTACAACGGCGGCGGCGGCGGTGGAGGATACGGGGGGTACGGAGGCTACGACGACTACGACAACCAGATGGGGGGTGGATACAGTAACGGTGACTTTGGGGACGGCTACGGACAGCAGCACTCCAACTATGGTGCAGTGAAGGGGGGCAATTATTCCTACAGGAGCGGGGCTCCGTACAACAGAGGCGGCGGCGGTGGTGGCGGCGGCTACGGCCGGGGAGGCGGCTACAGCGGCGGCTATTAGTGCGACCCCCCACCGTCCTCCTCCTCCTCGCTGTTTTGAGATGTTCATGGGGGAGAAATTCAAAATTACAACGAACTTGAATTTACACACACACACACACATTACACAAGCCCAGTTGGGGTAAGGGGGTCAGTTAAAGGGAGCAGTGTCCACCACCCCCGCAGTGAATGAATGACTGTCCTCCCTGGATCCTGGCTCCCACCTCCCCAGCCCGGACCCTCCCTCCCCATCTGTCCTCCTTATTCCACACATTATGTACTTTACTACTAAAAACAAAAAAAAAGGTGAATTATTGAACTGTACTTTTGTTATGTTTTGTTTGGGAAAGACTTTTTGCTTTGAACCATTTGTAAAGCTGTAACCTTCTTTTTTTTTTTTTGTGTCAGTCACAGCTTCACAACTCAACAACAACATCAACAAATTGAGTTTGTTTGTCTTGCAAACCAGCCAGATTGTGTCTGTTTAATTTTTGCATCATGAACTCAGGGTATTCAGTAAAGTTGGTGGCAGTGTCCGGCAGTATGGGACTCGATCGCTTGAGTTTCTTGATCTTAAAAACACTTGTGACTAAGTATTTTTTTGGGGGGTGTGTGAGAGAAATGTCACAGACTGTTTGTCGGTTGTAAATTACTTTATTATTATTTTTTTGTTTTCCCACTACTACCGTCCCATTACAGGCTTTCTTGTTTAGATTAAAACAGTTTTTTGAAAATTCACGTGTTCAGTTCACAGCCCTATGTTTATTCTGCTTTTATTAAAGTTTTTAATGTTTGGAAAAATCTATCTAATCTCGCAGTCTTAATTCAGACATGGGTTTATATGTCTCATCTACCTCATCATAATGATATATGATTAATAAAACACATTTTGATAAATCAATCGAAGTGTTCATGGAGCCGCCACCAGGAGGAAGTGTTGCCTGTAGATCCGTGTTTTTCCCAGTTCATCGGCCATTTTAAACCGGGAAAGCTGGAAGAAGCTGATTGTGTTCATCACATCCTCTGATAACAGTTAATTTATTTGATTTTGTTTTGTTTTTTTTGTATGACACACGAGCAAAAACTCTGAAATCTGATTAAATGCACTGTTGCCTACACGAATGCAGAGTGTAATATTCTACTTTTGTTTTTGTTGCTTTAAGGAAGTCACTTATGCAAATCCTGTTTTGGAGCTTTCCTTGAAGTTTCGGGTCAAGGTGACTTGTTCGGTTTTTTCTGCTTCACCTTGACAACAGGTTTTTCCAGAAAATGGGATTGTTTACCTTCTCACACAAACACACACACATGTAGTCAGCTCGTCTAGAATTACAGACCAACAAAAACATCCCTCCTAACAACAAAACATCAATCTTGTCAAATAAATGCTACATTTCTTTGGTGGTGTTGGGATGTCTAACTGTTCACAGTGAAGGAAATGAGCAGTTTCAGGGTTGGTGACCGTATTGGTTGAATAGGTAAATGAGTGGTTTTGTGGTTTGTGGGTGAACTGGCAGCCAGCAGGGGGACTACAAGTGTGAGCTCTCACTCTGACCCCCATCTCTGTACAGAAACATGCAGAGCTAAGGCGTCACACATGGCTTCATGTTTCAATCAGCATGTCATCACATTGTCTCTGACTTTGTCTGTTTTACATTAAAGACAATTAAAGACATTAAAAACAAGTCAGCACAAGACGTAAAGATGTTCTAATTGTAGCCAATCAGATGTCTCCACAGCCTGTTTTAGTTAATTGGTGAAATCCTGAACTCGCTCCTCATGCCCGGTGTTTGAAAGTGATCCGTCATGTTAGAGCTCAAACAATCAGCAACATGTTCGATAAGCACTTTGACCAAACGTTCACCAGCTCCAGCTTCTTCATTGTGACGTTAGATTATTGTAAACGCCTCGGGGGATGTAGGACACTTCATTTTCATACATTATTTTTATAACTTTGACTTTTTTTTTAGACCAAACAATGAATAGATCGGATAGTATGCACATACACAGATAATAAAAACAAGGACAGATAAACATGAACGCTGTGGACAAAATAAGATTTAGACATTGGTGCGAGGCGTGCTGAAATAAATATGGTTTATGTTGCATGAATACATTACACGGCACAACATGGAACATAACCAGCAGGATAAACTATAGATCGATGTGCAGAGAAATGAAACATATCCAGCAGTAGCTCAGTATATAGGGACTTGGCTTGGGGACCGGGGGGGTAGCTGGTTCAAGTCCAGCATGGACTGATGCCAGTTCACCTCCTCCTTGAGCAAGGCACTGAATCCCCACAACTGCTCCACCATCTCTTTCCACATTTGTATGTGTGTGTTTGTATTTCTGGGTTTAAATGAATGTTTAAAAAAGGGATTAATAAAAATCTGTTCACTTATATGCAAAGAAATGAATCCTGTGCTAAGATCTAAAACTATATAAGAACTACAAAGAGATAAAAGTGAAGATGTGAACCTCTTATGTAGTTTATATTTTATTCTTCATGGTCACTGGGATTAAGAAATTAATTTAAAAAAGCTTCTTATATGCAGATTTCTGTGTTTTTATTTTGTATTTCTATAGTTTATTGTTTGCAGATTTCTGTGTTTTTATTTTGTATTTCTATAGTTTATTGTTTGCTTTTTTAAAGAGGGACAGATTTTATATACTATATATATACTTATAACTATATTTATAACATATTATCATAGATTAATGCATGTGTTTGTACTGTGTGTGTTTTAAACTACGGAGTGATCCCTCCTGTCCACACACACACACACACACACACAGAGGCAGAGACGATCTGTGCGCCGCTGTCCAGCAGCGCTCATGCCCGCTGTGTGTGCGTCTGACTCCGGGAGGATGGACGGAGTGTCGCTGGGGTGAGTCGTCTCAGCGGGTTTAAGGGGATTATTTTTAAAATAAATGAAAGCGGTGCTTCAGGCTGCATGTGTCCGGGTTTCACCTCACATGATCGGGCAGCTTTTCCCGGCACTGACAACTCGGAGCTAGCCTCGTTAGCTTCGGTTAGCACCGCTCAGTTGCTTGTTAAGTTGCTTTTCAGCTTCTCGAGTTGACATGTTGACATTTTTAAAAGTGTCCACCTGTAGTTTAAAGACAGGAGAGCGAGTGTGGACACGCTGGCTTTGTTTTATTTATGATTTTTGGCGGGTAACGGTCGCTGTCGTGGTGTTAAATGGTTAGCAATGCTAAAGAGCTAGCAGCCACAAACTAAACAAAACAAACATTTGTCTGAACTCTGACGAGATTTAAACCAAAAGGAGACAGGTGAGTGCGGACACACACAGGTGAGTGTGGACACACACAGGTGTGGAGGTGTACAGACAGACACAGCAGTGCTTGGAGCCCTGTAAACTGCTGCATCATTGTTTTTTTACAGACTGTTTTAAAAGACGAGTCATGCTAAGATAACACACAGCTCTGTGTGTGTGTGTGTGTGTGTGTGTGTGTGTGTGTGTGTGTGTGTGTGTGCGTGTGGGGTGATGTTTACCTCCTGACACCTGCACCCAGGTGAGGAGTGCATGTCACTACATACACTAAATGAGGTGTGTGTCAGCAGGGATGTAACGATACACTCGACTCACGACTCGATTCGAGTCACGATTTTTTGTTCACGATACGATTTTTTTCACGATTTTTTTTAAATCAAAATGAGCTACAGACAAATTATGACCAAATAAAATTATTATATTTATTATGCTTTTTATTTGTAGGAAAAACAATAAAATAAAAACATTAAAACTTGCGAGCAGCACGCGTCAATTTCCACAGAGCACCTCGAGCGGGCGGAAGCCAGACACAGAAAAAGCAAAGCGAATCCGGTGGATTTTCAAAATAAAATACCCCGTGCAAACTGCAAGTCGTAAAAACAGACAAAAGCGAAACTAACTAACTACGTAGCATATTTACACACGTAGAAGCATGTTTAAGGGAAACACTGGGAAAATGTCCAAATCTGAGCAAGTAAACAAAGTCTGGCGGGCTAAGCGCTCGCTCCTGAAACACTCCCGGTGGGTTTGAAGTCGCCGGGAAGCCTGTTTGACCGGTGAGAGCACGCGCTGTGCAGGTTCCCATTTGCCAAGAATCGCGATTCATTTTTTCTGTCAACCGATGCGAGTCGTCACGCATTTGTACCGATTTTTTATCGTGTCACGATGCATC